>NC_034602.1:47669277-47688915 GCF_900095145.1 Mus pahari
GGATGTCAGCGCCATCTTGAAATGGAGAGCGCGGGGCGGCTCCCCACACTATGCATCTAAATTATGTTTTTTTCCTTGGTCAGGTGATTTTGAGTCTATCATTTAATTTTAAAGTTACACAAAATATACATAAATATGTTATACAGATATACACTCAAACTTTAATGAAAGCTATATTATTTTTATATATCAAATTCCTCTCTAAAGTATAATTAAATTAGTATTGTATTATTTATGTTTTTCCATGTTTATGTCATTTTGTATTTCAATTTTGATATTGTAATGCCCCCAAATATATTTTCTGGTAGTTTTGAACATGGGCTAATTTGTGTGATACAAGAAAAATCATGTTAGGCCTATATAAAAATACCATGCTGCCATTTTTAGTTGATAGTGATACCCTCAACTTTCCCACTAAAATGACTATATTTAATAACAACATACCTTTTTGTCAGGGTTGGAATCCTAGGACTGTGGAAGAGACATGCTGAGGGTTAAGAAGTATCTGTGTGGTTCAGCTGACTTTAGATTAAGGACATTTTTAAGCTCCAAAGACCACATGGCAGTTAGAAATAAGAAACAGGGATTAGATAAAAATGTAAAGTTTGATAGAAAATTTTCAGCATTGTATAGATTTAAAAAACCTGTTTTATTATTTTTCTTTTTTAAAATTTTTTATTAGATATTTCTTTATTTACATTTCCAAAGTTATCCCCTTTCCTAGTTTCCCCTCTGAAAATCCTCTATCCCTTCTTCCCTCCCCTGCTCACCAACCCACCCATTCCCACTTCCTGGCCCTGGCATTCTCCCATACTGGGGCAAAAAACCTTCACAGGACCTAGTGCCACTCCTCCCAATGATGTCCACCTAGGCCATCCTCTGCTACATATGCAGCTAGAGTCATGAGTCCCACCATGTGTTTTACTTGATTGGTGATTTAGTCCCTGGGAGCTCTGGAGGTACTGGTTAGTTCATATTGTTGTTCAACCTATGGGGCTGCAGACCCCTTCAGCTCCTTGGGTCCTTTCTCCAGCTCCTTCATTGAGGACACTGTGCTCTGTCCACTGGATGGCTGTGAGGATCCATTTCTGTATTTGTCAGGCACTGGCAGAGCCTTTCAGGAGACATCTATATCAGGCTCCTGTCAGCAAGATCTTGCTGGCATTCACAATAGTGTCTTAAAAACCCTGTTTTAAAAATAAAATTTGTAAAGAAGATAGAGGGAAAGGAAGGAAAGGAAATAATGGTTTGTTTTGTATTTATTTTTATTTTTCTCATGTGCCGTCCATCCATCTAGCAGTTTCCTACCTTCTACTCTTCCAAGCCCACTGACCCATGCCAACTACTCTTCCTCCATTTCCTTTTTTAAAGAAAGAAGAGCGAGCAGGCCTAACAGGGATATTACCTGAACATGGCACAACGAGTTACAAAAAGACTATGACAAACCATAATACCAAGGCTGGATTATGCACACAGTAGGAGGAAAAGGGTCCCAAGCACAGGCAAAAAAATCAGAGACATGCCTTCGCCCATTGTTGACACACCCACTCCCATTGAGTCTCACAAGAACACCAAGCTATACAATCATAACGTATATGCAGAAGACCTTGCTCAGTCCCATACGTGGTCCATGCTTCTCCCTTCAGTCTCTGTGAGACCGTATGAGCCCTCCTTAGTTGATCTGTGGACTGTGTTCTCATGGTGTCCTTGGCCACAATGACTCCTACAATCCTTCCTTCCACTTTTGTGCTGGGTTATCCCTCCATCAGTCCACCAGCAGAATCTACTTGAATTCCCCTTTCCAGAGAGATAAATGCATTCCTGCCTTTAGCCCTCACTGTTACTTATCTCTCTGGGAAAGAGGATTATAGTATGAATATGCTGTTCCGTTTATTTTATTTTATTATTAGATATTTTCTCTATTTACACTTCAAATATAGATCCCTTTCCTGGTTTCCCCTCTGAAAAGCCCCATCCCACTTCCCCTCCCCCTGCTCACTAACCCACCCCTTCCCTGTCCCACTTCCCTGTCCTGGTATTACCCTACACTAGGACTTTGAGCCTTCACAGGACCAATGGCTTCTCCTCCCATTGATGACCGACAAGGCCAGCCTCTGCTACATATGCAGCTAGAACCATGGGTCCCTCCATGTGTACTCCTTGCTTGGTAGTTTAGTTCCTTGGGAGCTCTGGGGGTACTGGTTGGTTGATATTGTTGTTCCTCCTATGGGGTTGCAGACCCCTTCATCTCCTTGGGTCCTTTCTCTAACTCCTCCATTGGGGACCCTGTGCTCATCCATGGGTTGGCTGTGAGCATCAAATAATGTTCACATACAAGTGAATACAAATGATATTTATCTTTATGGGTCTGAGTTACACCTCTAAGCACGATCTTTCTCCCTAGGTCTATCCGTTTGCTTGAAAATTTTATGATGTCATTGACTTTTAACAGTTGATAAATACACAATTTTGTGGAAGTGTTGGGAAAAGAATTGAGGAACCTGGAGGAGAGGGTTAGATGGAAATGCATCTTAATATGACTAACTTCAACCAATAGGAATTAAAAAACATTAAAATACACCTACCACTTAATGAAGTTGCTGATAATTATCTATGACACTATCAACCAAATACCAACATATTATGGATATACAGAAAAGTCACAGGTGAAACATTCAAGTGACCGATGTTTTCTGGAATCTTTAATCATTTCATAGAGTTACACTTCATGTGTCTTCTGAAACACCTATTTACCTTAGCAGTGTGATGTGCAAAAAGTCATTTTATTTATTCCTTTATTTATTTATCTATTATTTAATGGAAATATTTTTTTTCTTACATAGTATATCTAGACCACAGTTTCCCCTCCCTCCACTCCTCTCAGCTCACCCTTACATTACCACTCTGTCGGATCTGCTCCCCCTCCATTTACCTGCAGAAAGGAATAGGACTTCATGAAACAGCCAAACGCAATAAAACAAGATGCAGTAGGACAAGGCAAAAGCCCTCATACTGAAATTGGGTATAGCAATCCAATTGGACAGAAAGTCCCTGAAGCAGGTGAAAGAGTCAGAGACACACATGCTTCAACTACTAAGAGTCCCACAAAAATTTCAAATTCACAGCTACAACATACTGAAAGAACCCGGTACAGTCCCACAAAAATAAATAACTACTTGGAGTACAAGATTGACCAACCTTATAATATACTTTCCACAATGCATATATTTAAATAAACAGAAGCAGAACCAATATTAAATTTCTTCCAGTAATATGAAAACATTGATCCTAGTCCAGCTTCCTTTTATTTATTCATATTTGTGAGATTATAACATAATTGATACATTTCTCTCTTCCCATTAGTCTTAGTCAGGGTTTCTATTCCCGTACAAACATCATGACAAAGAAGGAAATTGGAGAGGAAAGGATTTATTCAGCTTACATTTCCACATTGCTGTTCATCACCGAAGGAAATCAGGACAGGAACACACACAGGGCAGGAACTTGGAGAGAGGAGCTGATGTAGAAGTCATGGAGGGGTGCTGGTTACTGGATAGCTTCCCTTTATTTGCTCAGCTTTCTTCTATACCCCAGTACTACCAGCCCGGGGATGGCACCACCCACAATGGGCCCTCCCACTCTTGATCACTAATTGAGAAAATGCCTTACAGCTGGTTCTCATGGATGCATTTCCTTGGGGAGACTTCTTTCTCTGCGATAGCGCCAGTTTGTGTCAAGTTGATACACAAAACCAGCCAGTACAACTGACCCTTTGCCAACTTGACACACAAACACATCATTATTAGGCCTTAACACTTAATTTCTTATTCATCCCCAAGATCTAAATAACTTTAAAAGCCCCACAATCTTTACAAATTCCCTTAACTGTGGGTTCATGAGTTTTTCCCATCCCTGTTGATATGTCTATTGGTGTCATCCTTGTTCAGCGTATGTATTAGCAGTCATGTGTATAATCAAACTTTAGATACAGAAATAAATGCTTTATTAGTTCTTATTTTGATATATATTTATTGCGAGTCTAATATAGATTTCATCTTAATTTCATTTTCCTTTCTTCCAAATTACTTGTTTTTTTCTTATTAACGTTTACTGTATAGTAACCATATAAACAATCTTTATCTAGAATTATTTTCCTCAGTAAGTCTGCATAATATTATTTTAAAAGATAAAAATGTACTGGATGTGTTACAGAAAAGCCTCACTATTCATTGTTTTACTGTGAGAATTCTATATTATATTATTTTCTCATTAAAAATGTACAGTCTTACTAAGGAAATTTAACCTAAGATTGGGTTTCCAGAGTTAGGAGTAGTAGTTTGTAAGAGTATTATAGACAAAATTATACACTGTAAAACTTAGGGCAATGATTCAGTGACATAAGTACTTGCTATCTAGCCATAAGAAACCAAGTTTGGATGTTAAAAACCCATTCAAAGACAGATGTAATAGCATTCATCTGTGATTCTTGTGTCTCATGGCAAGATGGGTGACAAAGTGAGAAGAATCCATGGGATTTCCTTGCTCAGATTGTCTCAAACAACTTGGAAGGCTAGTATCAACACTCCAGGTTGTCTGCTGACCTTGACACATGCTCTGTGGCATGCCCACCCCTGCAATCAAGCAACTAAACCTTCATGGATGCACAAATAAGCAAGCACACACACCCAAACACACAGACAGAAAAAGAAAGAGAGAGAACCTAACTTTGATAACAATTCTCATTTTGTTTAAGTTGAATTCTCCTAAAACCTATATTGGTCAAGAAATTTTCTATACCAACAGTAAAAAGTATCTATACAATGAAGAATTATATGAGATATAAGAAGTTAAACACGTATATGCATTATTTTACAAGCATATCAGTACAAAAGGATACTATATCAAATTAATAAAATAGATCAAATATACTCTGAACAGTAAAATACTTTTTTACATTTATAAATAATGTTACATAATACAACACAATGATAGTTTAATTTTATTTATGAAAATATAGTCTAAATACTGGTCTCAGAATACACAGAATATTTTATTTTATCTTATTCAGAAAAAAGTAACATATCATTTTAGGCTACATTTTTTGCTTTGTACATGGAATTATATATTTATAAAATAATTCTTGTTTATCTTAATGAACATAAAATGATTGTTATGGCTTCTATATTTGCTGATATATTTAAATATATTTAAACTAACCATGACCTAATTAGTAATACCAATTTCAAGATGTTTAATATATTGAATAAAAATTACTATATAATAGCATATATTTAAGTTAAGTTAAATTTTACTCTTCTAAATTATTCTTACCATTATTATAATAAAATGATTAATTCCAGTCTGGTAACCCCACAAAAAGAAAGAAAAAGAAAAGAACAAAAAGAAGGAACTAAAGACTTTTTTAGTGTTTGTGAGTTAGAGCTGTTCAGTATATACTTATACATAGCCACACATTTCTGAATTATCATTCTTTGTTTTAGAATTTCTATTTTTTTTGCATAGAATAAAACTGAGAGTTATGAAGTTTTAATATTGTTATTCAACCATCACGTGGTCTTAGCTCTTTGAAATAAAAGGCTAACGCGAGAAAACAATATTTATATGATATGGAAGCCTTCATAAACGAAGACATAAAGACCCCAGGAATTCTGTGCTCCTTTGTTTCTGTTGGTTGATGACAGCTATGTACTGATGTGAATAGATGAGCGGTATCCTAATGACCACAGACAGAGGTCAAAAACAGAGCAAATCTTTCCTACTTCTCAGTGTAGAACTGCCTCCTCTGAAAAGAGAGCAGGGGCCCTCTGAGTTAAAGGTCTTTGCACAGAAAAGAGAACGGCCTTTCTAGGTTTCCTGGCTTGCCTACACATGGAGGAATTCTAATTCTCTGACCTCTACTAAGGAAAAGTAATTGTGATGTTTATGACACATTCTGGAAGACCAGGAGATGTGAGATTGGAGGGAGAAGGTCATTGATATCCTGCTTCTAAAGCTTGCCAGTCACCTTAAGGTCAAATTTTTCAGTGTGCCACAGTGCTGAATTGGGAGATATCATTTTATGAGCACAACAAAGTAATGTCAAGCATAAATAAATTTAGCTTGAACTATTTAAAATGTATATGGCTAAGGTCAAAAGCAACTGTCTGCACATATATAAAAATTATTATCAAGGAATGTGACAGAAATACTTGTCTAAAATTGTACTTCAGATGTGTTATAACTGTCCTATCCAATAAAATAGCCATTAACCACATGTGGCCATTTAAATTTAAATGAAATTAGTTTTTAAATTCTGTTGCTCTGTACTGTTATACACATTTCAAGTGAAAATTGCCTCATGTGTCTAGTGGTTACTATGTGAGAAGCAATGGCAAGAGAGCATGTTTGTTATCACAAGAATTTCACATGAACTATCTAAAAGAAGATTTTCTAAGAATATGCTTTATATGCTATTCTACATTCGATGTCTGTATACTCTGAGTTCTTCCCTGAATAGAAAGAAAGAAAGGAAGGAAGGAAGGAAGGAAGGAAGGAAGAAAGAAAGAAAGAAAGAAAGAAAGAAAGAAAGAAAGAAAGAAAGAAAGAAAGAAAGANAAGGAAGGAAGGAAGGAAGGAAGGAAGAAAGAAAGAAAGAAAGAAAGAAAGAAAGAAAGAAAGAAAGAAAGAAAGAAAGAAAGAAAGAGGTATTTCCATGGTATGGTATATTAAGCTTTAAATGAACAGTTTAGTCATTGTGAAATTATCTCACTAACAAGACTCTTGTAAACTGCATGTATACTATTTTGCTAACTGTCAAACATATAGAAAAGAAAATTTACAAAAAACTAAGTCAGAGGGAAGTCATGCACAAGGCTTAAATCATGAAAATATTATTATCATGCTAATTTTTACATAACTTTGTTTATTTTTCATGTGATTCTTTACTAATAAAATCTTCCACAAATTGCCACATGAGAGCAAAGTTTTAAAGTTGTTACCATGGTGGTCAGAAAGAGGTAGATGAAGACTTTTATATTTATTTAATCAAAATGATTTTGCTGTCAAGATGATTTTCACATCTGGCCTTGTCCTCTTCTTTTTTGTTTCTTGGCCATGAAGTGAGTTGTCCCTCTTCAAGGTGTTCTCTGCCCATGTGACTGGGCCCACTCAATGAAGTTCCAAATTCAAGTTACCCCAAACTTAAGTGGAGCATTGGAAACTTGAATTGCTATTAAACCTTCCACTTAATAAATTAACTTCCCTAGAAACTTCATTATAGCAACAGAGGGCTGAAAAACAGATACCATGTTAATTACTCTGGCAGCAGATTAATAATCAGTCAACAAAGAGAATTTCTTCAAGTAGATATTCACTTAACCATTGTACTGATACTCAATACAATAAGGTCATATATTTCTCCTGGAAAGTACTAATGAATTACTTTAAGTAATAGAGAATGTATCTTTCCCTCATCATCTAATCCTGCTTTTTACCTTTCCTAGCAGGTTATTACTGCTACTGAAATCAAAACACTTCTTTGCTTGGCAGTATGAATCTATATAAAAATTAAACTGGAGGAAGTGAATGGAAGAGATTCATTCAAACCATTATGAATGAACAAGATGAAATTCTGTTTCAAATCTCTATTTCGGGGGAGTTTAGGGTACACTGTAGCAGGAATGTCAGGGTTGGCTCTGTGTAAATGCTGGGGGCCTTGCAGCTGCAGAAGCATCTCCTACAGGAGGACTTAACTGAGGACTGCCTGTGACACCAGCATTCCTGCAGAAGGACCTAATTAGAGAGCAAGGATTGCAAGTGCAAATAGTGCCATCTAATCAGGGGCTGTATGATGGAGAGGTGTAAAATTTGTCAGGAAATACCCAGTGTTATCATCTAAACTCACACTGTGTATGTGGAGGTTTACCTCATATGATTCTTCCAGTGTTCCTCCCTATTTTATCAGGGATCCCATTAGATTCCAATATGACACCTTTATGAACAATTGGGATTTATATAGTTCCTCTAATTGTCTTGATTTATGCCCTTTTACTCTCCTAAAGGGTGGCCGTCTCTTTAATGGGACAATATTAAGAGGCTGTTTGACACCTCATGGATAGACACTTATGATGGGAGGAATGGTCATATAAATAGTAATTTTTTTTGAATTGGCTTGAACAGCATATCTCCAGGCAGAGTTCCACAAATAAGGCAACCCTCCAGGTGCTTATGGCTCTCGAAAATCCTGATTGCACACACCACCCAAGGAAGTGATCAAAACATGGATGGCACAGATCTGTGAGACCACCATGTAGGCTGTTCCTCATCTCCCCTTTGTTTGACATACCTCTTTGAGGCCTAGTAGTCAATTATGAGCAAGATCCTGTAAAACAGGAAAACCTAAGACAGTCACAGTCCAGTATACTGGGAATCCTCTGAGGTGGGATCAACAATGTAGAGGGAATGGCACCCAGCTCCCACTATACTGTTGAAATCTAAAAACAAAAGTGTGGATATGTAGCAGGATTGTCCAGGCTACCTCAAGCCGTGCAGCTGCAGAGCATCTCCTGCAGGAGGGCCTAATTAAGGATTGCCTGAGAGAACAAGGATTGCAGGTGCAAATAATGTCAGCCAATCAGAAGATTAGAAGAGATGTTTAGAAGAGATGCTTTCTTGGGACCAAGTGGGGCAGGTGGGTGCATGAAGCATATTAAAGGAGCTTGCAACAGTGCTCAGATGAGCTTGCTGCCGCATTTCTCACCTGCTCTCTGAGTCTGTGCCATTGACTCTGCGCCAACTTGCCCCTAACAGCCAAGAGCAAGTAGGGTTGGGCTGTCCAGGGCACAGGCAACAGTACAGATGACACATCAGGGCATGGAATGCACAAAAACAAAACAAAAAAACAAACAAAAAACAAGAAACAAAACAAAAGAATGGCAAATTTGCATAGTAGCACATTTCCCAGGTGACGCCTCACAAAAGAGTTCATAGTTTGCAGATTATTACATGTATTGGAGCATGTGCTTGGAAGAATAGACTACAAAGGAGAACAAAAGACTGTTTCAAAAGAGCCCCTGTTACTTCCTCATGACACTTGTAAGACTGCTGTTCAATTCATTCATTATTCCACTGCTTTTAGTAAGCGATTGCAAATTTTGCAGTGTATTCATTAATGCACCAATCACCTTTCATGTAATATCATTAATTTAACTTTATAGTAACCTTTATATTGCAAATTTTTTTCATACATCTTTCGTCTTAATAGTCACTTAGTAAATTGAAAAATCACCATGCTTAAATTTTCATGACCATAATAAGTATGTAAACCTAGATTTTTGTCTTGGCAATAAAGACAACATATTTCTATGTTTTTGTCATGTGCCTTCAAGCATCACATAGTTATTTCCACTTGGTGATTACTTTAACATAACCAAATGATTAGTGATCAGAGAACAAAAGGACTCTGAGATTCTAACTTATACCAGTCAGAATGGCTAAGATCAAAACCTCAGGTGATAACACATGTAGGAGAGGATGTGTAAAAAGAGAAACACTCTTCCATTGCTGGTGGGATTGCAAATTGGTACAACCACTCTGGAAAACAATCTGGCAGTTTATCAGAAAATTGGAAATAGATCTACCTGAAGCTATACCACTCCTGGGAATATACCCAAAATAGGACACATGAACACTATGTTCATAGCAGACTTACATTTATGTAATAGCCAGAAATTGGAAGCAACCCAGATGTCCCTCAACTGAACAATGTGTACAGAAATGTGGTTCATTTACACAATGGAATACTATTCAACTACCAAAAACAAGGACATCATGAATTATGCCTACAAATGAATGGAACTAGAAATTTTTATCCTCCTTGAAGTAATCCAGAAAAAAAAAAAAAGGACATGCATCGTATGTACTTACTTATAAGTGTCAAATTCTATGACTAAGTATATGG
Organism: Mus pahari; assembly: GCF_900095145.1. NCBI lineage: Eukaryota > Metazoa > Chordata > Mammalia > Rodentia > Muridae > Mus > Mus pahari. The sequence goes on from NC_034602.1 coordinate 47,679,236, forward strand.
AAATTGCATTTCAATGCCTTCTGCAAGAGATTTTGATGTAGCTATAACATGTGACCCCCAAGAACATAACAAAACTACCCAGACATTTTTAAATGTATAAATCCAAGAAGGTGTTTGATCATTTACTTTAACTCTATAAAATAACTATTTAGCCAAGAAATGTATTAAAAATAAGTAATATTAAATACTGAAACATTTCATTGAACAGTGGATAATCTTAAGAAATGTACTTTTAAAGCAACATTCAAAATAATTTCAAAGCATCATATTGGCCACTTATTGGTGGCCTTCTATTACATGCAATTTATTATCATACCTCACAAGGAAAGATTGTTTACACTTTTCTATGCAAAAGCTGCTTGCTTGTTGTATAATTTAAAGAATTTATGACTAAAACATTCAAATCTATCAAGCCACATTGGCAGAAACAAAAATACAAAATCTTGTAGAAAAATTCTTTAACTGTAACATTCTATTACTCATGGTTGTCACAGTTCATTTTTTTTTTTTTAAGCTTTCGTCCAGTTGTAAACTTTTAAGACACCTCAATAGATCTACAGAAGAATCATTGCATGAAGAAAAAATCCCATGAGGTTTCTCATGAAGATTGCTATTGGTTCAGACATCTTCTGTATCTGGGAATTCAAACTAAGAGTTATCAATAAAAACTGGTGGCAGTTCTCAAAACCCCCATTGGCTCTTTTAAGATTTGTCTCTCAGTGTGCTCCATAGCCTTTCCCTTCTAAGATAACTCTGAAAGCTGTAATAGATAACAGTTGGCTGATAAATCTAACAGCCCCATATGGATTATAGTTGACTGATTTACTCAGAGTCCGCAGTAGATTACAGTTGACTGATAAACTCTATGTGCCCCAATGAATTATTGTTAACTGATCCTATATCTTATCTCCTCCTATTCTATGATCCCCCAAACAAACAAGATTACAATGTTCTTGATGAGAATACTCAAAAGATTTTTGCTTTTGTCAATCTGCATAATGAAAAGATATATTTTAAAATGCTTCATAATGTCATTTTTTAGGTTATGTTTCAGTTTATTTGATTTTTTCTTCCTTTGTAATAGAGTATGAAATGGTTCTATCCTATGATTTAGGACTAGATTCTTTATTAAATGTCATGGTACAAGGAAATTTCTAAGAAGAGCTTAGAATTCAGCACATTATATATAAAAGTTCTGATAAAATAGTTAATTGTTTCTTAAAAGACTTCCAAAAATGAATCAGTAACTAGCCAAATAACCAGTTGGTACAAAGTGTATGAAAGTCTGCTTGAGCAATTTAATGAGATCTAGTTTCATTAGAAAGAACAAAGACTATGCAAACAACAGGGCTGGGGTGAAGTTCAGAGATACAGTGTTTGCATAGCATGTATGAGACTCTAAATCAATTATCATGCAAAATAAAAACAACAACAACAATAATAGTAATAATAATAACAGCTAAATAAATAGGAGAGATGTTTAAGCTTATGCTTGAAGGAACAGAAATCTAGACAGCATTTAAAGTTTTATAATAATTAAAATTTAAAAGGAGTTAAAATGAGACAAAGAATTTTGGTACAAATGTAAGAAAGTACACGCAGCTAAAATTAAAACAGAAGGGAATGCCTCTTGCATTAGGACAACTTCACATAGGTGCTGTCCTAATAGAATGATGAGTGTGCTCTGTAACAGTGAGGGTCAACATATTATGAGTTGTTTTTTTTTCCCCCAAAGCTACAGTTTCCTCTTTGAATAGTTAGTTAAACTTAAGACTTTGATTCAGACAAGAAACAGCAATTTCCCAGTTATATGAAGAAACTCATTAATGAATGAAACTCATTAGCATGGACTATTTGGTAAGTGAAGATGAAAATCACTTCATGGTGCAGGCACTGTGGTGCTCATTCTCCATTAGCTGCTTCTTCCAAGATGAACTGGCCACTTTCTTTTTCTCACCACCTTCATTCCCAACCACCACTACTGTCTTTTCCTCTATAACTGAGGAGATTATATTTCCATCTAGTTTGCTCAGACATCTGTAATCATCTTCCAATTTTAAAGATCTGCAAATTCATAATAGAAATTGTGCTGTGTCCCATATAAGTTGTGTTGTTGTAATTTTTGTTTTGTTATGTTTTGTTGTTGTTATTGTCTTGTTTTGCTCTGCTTTAGTTTGGTTTTTCTGCTTTCATTCCTATTGAAGAATGTGTTGAAATGTAACAACCTAATTTGGATAAGGAAGATTCTACACATCCAGAATTCCCTGCACTGTAGATTGCTAGATTAGAGGTGGCTGTGAGTACCTACAAAGGATTTTGAGGTGGGAAGTAATGTCTTACTATGTATAATTTTATTTCTAGCAACTGCTGGAAACAGATGGAACTCACACATGGAAGTTCCTTGTGACTGCATTCTCTATGGGGTGTGGAGAATGTTGCCATATTGCCATATCCCAGTTGTCTCGGATTCTCTTAAACTCAGATAGCTAATTTGACTATAATTCCCGAATGAGCTGCTGGAGGTACAAGCTTACCACTGGAGCACAGCTTACCACTTTATACTAGTTAACAATTATGGGACTCTTCCCTGGGTGAGTCTAATTCATTCTCTCTCTCTCTCTCTCTCTCTCTCTCTCTCTCTCTCTCTCTCTCTCTCTCTCTCTCTCTTTCTTCATATTCACTCTCTTTCTGTTTCTGTCTCTGTTTCTCTCTCAGTAATGATTAGTAGCTGTATTTTTTTGTCTAAGGGTTAGACCAATGAGATATCTCATTGGTTTGCATGTCTGTTCATGCTGTTATTGTCCATAACTTGTTTTGGTGACGTATTATATGTGAAGTTGCTCTATCATTTCAAGAGTTACATTCTCAAAATTCATTTCCTCTTCTCCTGGTTCTTTCTACATCTTCCACGATTTCCCCTGAGGCTTTGGTCCAGGAGTTATGTTGTATGCTGTATCCATTGGGTCTGGACTCCTCAGCATCCATTGATCTCTGTGACAGGACTGGTTATAATCTTCTATAAAGGTCTTTGCTTGCTGTGAAGATAAGGTTCTGTGATGTTGAGAGAGTTACACTTCTCTGTGGATGTAAGATTTTAGAATGTAGTTAGGTAAGGAATTATGCTTGTTTAGCAGGGTAGGCAGCATTATAATCAAATATTTTTTCAATATCAGTAAGTATGCGTGTAGGAAAAACAATTAAAAAATAAAAACAAAAAACAAAAAAGATAGAGAAAGAAAAAAGACAGAGGCCATGATTTCAGACATAGTGAGGGGAAGGATATGGGAAAGGTTGGAAGGAGGAAATAAAAGGGAGATGTGATGATATCTCTGTATGGTTCAATTTCAGTGATTATTGATAAGATATACTTTTAGTTTTGAGGTAATGTTTAGGTGAACAATGCTTGATTTAGTATATTAAGTAATAGTATATAATTGTATTATTGTTGTATATAAAGTATATAAAAGTATTAGCTATATAAGTATATTAGTATAAAGAGCCCATAACTAGTATAAATTTAATAAAAAATTATCAGGGACAAAATTTCAATATACATCTTTAAGTCATCAAATATGTCTTTAAAATATTATGGACACATAAGACAAAATGCAAAAATGTTACTTTAGATTTTACATACATTTAAATCTTGTTCATAGCCCTTGAAAGTAAAATAATATTATTTTTTATTTTTTCCTTTCTATATATGCTCCCCCTTATTTTTCTTATAAGTTCATATCTTCTGGACTCTTTTGTTTTAATTGTTCATATATATATATATATATATATATATATATATATATATATATATATATATATATATATATATATATATATATTTGTGTACGTTTATGTATAAATATGTATTAATAAATAAGCTGAAATATATTAAAAATAAACGTGTATTTGCTATTACAAATATATTCTTTGTTAATTCTAATAAGTCAAAACAATTTTAATTATATATGAAATATTCTATTATATTAAAATTCAGCTATGCTACAAAGTACTGAAAATTGTATTTCAATCATCAATGTTTCTCAAGATAATGGAAGTTCACTTTCAGTGTGTCTCTCCAACATTAAATCCTACTGTGTAACTGATTAACTAAAATACTTCCTTTAGTTATTCTGCTTATGTAACATCATATACCAGGAAAGCATAGAGAATTATTGGGAGATCTTTCCATCTTCTGAGATCTTCTTCATTTTCTTATTTCAGATATTTGAAGTTCTTGTCATACAGTTCTTTAATTTGCTTGGTTAGAGTCATACCCAGGTATTTTATATTATTCATAACTATTGTGAAGGGTGTTATTTCCCTAATTTCTTTCTCATCCTGTTACCCTTTGAGTAGAGGAAGGCCACTTGATTTGCTTGAGTTAATTTTATATCCAGCCAGTTTGCTGAAGTTGTTTATCAGGTTTAGGACTTCTCTGGTAGAATTTTGGGGCCATTTCTTATAGTCATCTAACTCCTTCTGATCCTTTTCCTTATCAAATCCCCTGCTAAGCTTCATCTCTTAGGTTTTATACTCTGGAACTTTTTAAAGATTACAAATAAACATCTAGATGGACTTCTTTCTTGTGGTGGCGAGGAAGTGTGTGTGATGTCGTATTTCTTGTTGTGGTGAGGAAGTATGTATGATGTTGCATCTGTCTTCTGAATATGGGGGATATATGATGATACAAATATCGGAAATAAAGTCATTCAGCAAAGACTTCTCTGGTTAGTCAATCTACTTTGTATAATGAATAAATAAATATTTTTGAAGACAGTTTCTTAAAGCATATATCGCAGTACTAAGCACAACCTTGACAGCAATAAAATATCATCCTGAGTTTTTTAATCCGGTTCAATTCAGATATGTTTGTATTCCCATTATCTGGGGATTTTCAGCCAAAATTTTGAAGATTCTTAATGCCTTGAAATGATCTCTTTTAAACCATTATAAAAATTAATTTATATTTTTTTAAAAGAGAGGCAAATGGAAGAAATAGACATTAAGGATTTTTTTAAAAAAAGGAATTCATACATTATTTTCCTTTTTTATAAATCTACAAATAAAAATTATAAATACTTATCCATGACAAGAGTCCTCTTTGATGTACATATAAAAATCATGATAATAAGCATTCCCATTTCTACCAACCATTTGTATGTCTGAAGAATCTTCAAACTCTTTTCTACTTTTTTTGTTATGTGTAATTTATTGATATAACTATAGATTACATTCTTAGCTAAAGTACAATTGAAAAGGCCCCTCTTTTAAAATTAATGCTACATAAATCATAGTGCCTGACTGCAAAATATGGGAAAAAGCTATAAAAACAACAAAGTGGTAGCATTGAAAGGTAGACACAGCAAGTATTGTAGGCTTTCTATCACTTGTGAGAGCTAGAATTTAAAGCAAGATAAAATTTGAAACTAACAGGAGACTACGTGGAAAGGACATGGAAACAGGGGAAGTGAAAGGAAGAGACATTTCTAGAAGTAGAACTACAAAAGCATGCAATGTACATACATGTAATGATCACAGCCAATTCCATGTGTATGATGTGAGCTAATAATTGTGTATTGTGTATTAAGTAGAATACTTAGTAATTAATTCATATTTTTGTAGAAAAATATTATTATTATTATTATTATTGGTTTTTCGAGACAGGGTTTCTCTATGTAGTCCTGACTGTCCTGGAACTCACTCTCTAGACCTGGTGGGATTAAAGGCGTGCGCCACCACTGTCTGGCAGAAAAATTATTCTGAAGACAATATTGCTAAGATTTGTAAGGCAAAGAATAGCTCTTCAATTGGTTTTGGATACATATAGACAGAAAAACAAAATCATACATCTAAATTTTTCCATATACAAAAATCTAAAGAAATAAAAGAAAAACTGAAATGTAAGACACAGACTATGAAACAGCAATAGGCAGAAGTGAGAAACCTCAAGACACAGGAACAGATAATTAATTTTTAGGATAAGAACCCAGAAATCACAGACAACCAAAACCCAACAAGAGAGAACATATAAAGCTAAGAAGCACTTCAAGGCAAAATCAGTAATCCTTAACATTTTCAACTGCTTGAAACAATTTATGCATCCAGATACTGTGTAACTTTATTCTAACTATATAATTATATACAATACACTCTTGTATTCCCTATGTATAGGAAAATAGGAAGAGTTTGCATGGGTTCAAGGATATTCAGAGATCAAAATCATAATACTTAACATTTTACCAAGTCAAGCATTAGTTTTCTTTCTGTACAGAACAATAGATCCTGTTGTATTTTAGTTCTGCCTGGGTTGATTTAAAAACAGACTTAAAAAGAGAAATGCAGTTCACAGCAGGCTGTCAGAAATAGTGTAAATGTTAAAGCTTCGTGTTGCATCCTCCATAGGAAGTGGGGTCAGAGATGAGTCATGGAAGATCAAACTAAAGCAATTCTGTGTTCTAGCTTGTTTCTCCAACAAATGTGTGCACATGGGGCGCACATGGCCCAAGGGCATCCCTGTAGTCTGCGCTGGAGGTAAAGCACAACATGGATTCAACCTTCCCTTTGCCTTTCTGTTACTAGTTGCTTATATCCTGACAAATTCTTGTTGGAATGAACATCAAGGTCAACTACAAAAAGAAAAGATTTTCAAGTAAGGGCAATCTGAGGTTGAAAGAAATTTGATGATGAACAACCAGGGTCTCTGGCCAGTTACACACATTACATGTATGACCTCGAGTTCCTTAGAATCATTGTAGCAGAGACCTAATCTTTCTACCAAGATGAAAATGCTTGACCTTCAAGACACAATTCTTTACCCCAAATTCACTAGGAACGATAATTAAAACAAAAAGTAGTACTTGATCCACAATAATTCTTACCCTCAGAAAGAACACCTTTGTTTGTCTTGCTATTCTAAAATATAATACTTCAGATAACTTTAATAGCATTTAATTCCAGTCTGCCAATTCTCAGTTTGGGTCTTAATTTTAGGTGCTAACTATGTGAGATTTATGGTAAAGACCTCATCCAAGTTCTCAGATAAGGAGACTGCCTGTCACCTGACTCTTCACATAGCAGAGTGACCTCAGGTCTTTCTCTTCATTACAGGACCATGCTGCCTATACGCAGGTCCACGCTCACAGCCTACATATTGTCACCACTCAGACTTGCTTTTTAATTCTATCCTAATTTTGGGGTGTACTTTTTAGCATATATCGGTCATTTCCCAACAGATGTTTGTAAATAAAATAAATATTCCCATAATATTTGATTGACTTGATAGTAACCTAGCTAGATTTTGACTATGTATTTCACTCCAGTAAGAAACTGGAAAGTACTTGTGTTAAGAAACATGTATAATATTACAAACTCCTTTTCCTTCCCACTCTAGAGTGTTCTCAGGGTCTGTCCACTATTATAAAGTGGAGAGGAAATGAGAGGCAGTTGCTTTTTCTGTTCCACTTACAAGAAGGATAGATAATACAAAGCAGCCATGAAAGTGGCTAATGTAGCAATAAAAGCAGTTCTGGAGAACTCCTTGTTATAATTACCTATATACACATTTAAGAATTCATAGAAGGAGAGCATTATCAAAAATATGCCTCTGATACTTAACAGTAGAGGTGGGTTTTTCCTAGCTCTTATAATTAAAGGCAGACAAGGAAATCCTTGATGATTCCAACAGTTGGATAAGAATCCACTAACTCTGAAGTTTTCTGGAGTTAAAAAGAAAAAGTATATGTGTTCTTTACAAAACCCGGTACAGAATATATGCTAAGATCAGATCTCTGGGCATGCATATTTTTATGAAAATATTTAAATTTTCTTTATTTTAATATCTTCAGTAGATACATTTAAATTGGTCTAGCTTTTAACTGTGATTTGATAAACCATAGACTAACCTAGCAAGAAAACCTTCATGAGTAACTATCCAAATAGTGTGGCCCTCTCGGTATGTATGGTGGAGGGGATGGTCTTATCAATTTGTGTAGGAAGACACAGCCCACCCACACACATTTGTTTCTTTCCACTCTTGACTGTGGAGGTGATGTGATATGTTTAGGTTCCTGGCTTGATTTCCCCTCAGTGACAGATTGTAACCAGAACTGTAATCCAAATAAACCATTTTTATGCTCTAATTTGCTTGTTGTGAGGGTGTTTGATCACAGTCACAGAAATAAAATTGGAAGGTTTGAGTATTAAAGATCAACAACCAAGAAACATTCCAACTTAAGTAAATGCATCTTTCTTTCTTTGTCTTATTCTTCACCTGGAGTACCTTTGATATCTCAAATTAGGCTGCTCTCGAACTTTGTGAGGGAGGTATAATTTCGGTTGAATAAGCAAAATCTACTCTAGCTTATAATTTGAACAAATTTTCATTAGCCAGTAGGAAAAGAATATTTTAAAAAATTGATTTTCATCTGTGAACTGAGGCAGGATATAAAATATCCTGTAAAGTGTGAAGGAGAAAAAGGTTTCAAGTTGCTCAAATAATGCAGAAAATTTAGCATAGTTTATACTGTAATCTAATACCAATGCAAACCATAGCATCTCTAATGCTTTTTCTGAAGTATGCTTCTTAAAATTTATTTGTGCTTGTTTTAATGTCTTTCCTTGAACAGTGACAACAGGGGGTTGACTGGTGCCAGTGGTAAATTTAGGTAGAAAGTAGGGTGCCCGGACCACTTTAATGTCTCTTCAGATGAGATTTGAGTGCTCCCAATCCAATCTCTGAACATAGGTTTCATGGGCATGAAGGCATTTAATAAGAACCACAGAATGATGATTAGCTTCATAAATTAGCAGCTAATTAATCTGCTGTGAACTTAATTGGTAAATTCAGCCCTCCAAGTCAGAAGCTATAGGGTGGGAAATCTCCACATTAATTCCCCTTATAAAGCTGGAAAGCTAGAGAAATTCCATTATTTAATTCTAATTATAATTATGTAGAGAAAAATGTTTCATTAAGGTCCAGATTGACATGTCTATACTTTTTTCTTAAGTTCTAACTGGTCAAAGTTATAGGTTGAATCCACTTTTAGTGGGAATTCTACAATGGATAAACTTATACTGAAGCAAATACTAGAGGTTTAAATACTTTTAAATAAATATTAGTGTAATTAGAAGAGAACACATTAAAATATTCTAAAAGGATCAACACAGGAGCAATAACAAAAATAACTTGTTAGGAAAAGCCATGATAAGTCTGATAGTGTCCAGTTTGGAAATACCAGTTTGGTTTCCAATTTTCAAATTATAACACTATGGCCTTACTTTTTTAAATGGTTTTTTTATTTATTATTATTTTCTTTATTTACATTTCAAATGCTATCCCGAAAGTTCCCTATACACCCCCCCGGCCCTGCTCCCCTACCCACCCACCCCCAATACTTAGCCCTGGCCTTCCCCTGTGCTGGGTCATATAAAGTTTATAAGACAAAGGGGCCTCTCTTCCCAATGTTGGCTGATTAGGCCATCTTCTGCTACATATGTAGCTAGAGACTTGAGCTCAGGGGTTACTGGTTAGTTCATATTGTTGTTGCACCTACAGGGTTGCAGCCCCCTACAACACCTTAGGTACTTTCTCTAGCTCCTCCATTGGGGACCCTGTGTTCCAATCGATAGCCTACTATGAGCATCCACTTTGGTGTTTGCCAGGCACTGGCATAGCCTCACAAGAG
>NC_034602.1:47693071-47705559 GCF_900095145.1 Mus pahari
ACTGAGGTGGGAGTGCTAGGTTCTGATGATGGAGAGTGGTCTTGGTTTCTGTTAGTAAGATTCCTATGTTTGCCTTTCGCCATCTGCTGATCCCTGGAGTTAGTTGTTATAGTTGTTTCTGGTTGGAGCTTGTTCCTCCTGTGATTCTGTTAGCCTCTGTCAGCAGTCCTGGAAGTCCAGCTCTCTCCTGGGTCTTAGTGGTCAGATTACTCTCTGCAGGGAAGCTCTCCTCTATCAGGGAAGGTGCACAGAGGCCTGGCGTTCAGATCTGCCTCCTTGCTGAAGATGTAGGCCCAAAACAGGGCCTGTCCCAGAAGATGTGTTGCCTCTGCAGTTTATTCACTCACCTGCACAGACTAGCCACTGAGGGACTCTGGACACAATATGACTCTTTCACCTGCTCCAGCAGACAGAGCCCTCACAAGTGGCCACATTTCCTCTGGTGAGGAAGGTGCCCAAATTTCTGGAGCCCGAAACAGGGTCTGTCCCTGAAATTAGGTTGCTTCTGTCTGTCCTGAAGCTGTGTAGCTTCTGAGGTCCACACTCTTGCTATGGCAGACTAGAGCCTAAGTGAACCGGCTCTCCTTCAGGCTCAGGCCTTGAGACTCCTCCCGGGTGGACACCCCTCCTCGGGCCTTCTTTTTTTATGTATACATAATTCCTTATTATTTATTCTCCTCTTACAAAAGACACTTGGACAAATACATATAAAATGACTTATGTCATATTTAGAAATGGCCAAGAACACACCTTGGTACTCCTCACAGGAATACAATCTTCAGAAGCACTCCTCCTCACCACTGCCCACCTCTTTAATAGTTTTAAGGCAATTGTTTTATTTTAATTCTCCACAGTTTCTAATGATGAATTATCAAAATAAGTAATCTAACACTACACAGGCACAAAGACATTTAAATTAAAAGATTTAAAAAATACATGTGTTTACAAACACCTACAATATGTCACCCAGAAACTCCAACTAATGAATAATACAAGATTAATTTCCTAGGTGACATGTCACAACTCTCCAGAAATGCGAATGAACACCAGAAAGCCCACAGCCAAGAGCCAGAGTAGCACATCAGCATGCAGTCAGAATCCTATGAAGGTCAGAGGGCATTGGGGCTCAGCGATCTTCACAGTGTCTTCACAGTAGAAGGCGATGCTTCAGGATGGATCAAGACTATTTCCTCCCACCCCTCATGTGAAACATACCCATCACTGCTGAGGTCTCAATATGTGATGAGTTAAGAACACAAATTAAGCTCCAGAGCATGTTTATCTCTGGAGTAGGAACTTGAAAGCCGACAGGATAAATAGAAGTTGAGCGGAACCTGCCTGCAACAATCTTTTATTTTCCTTGAAGGCTACAGAAAATCAGCCTGTAAACAAGGAAATTAATTCTCATAATAAAAATACCCCTACAAATAGCCAAGGTATCCAGTCAGGTTCCACATGGTATGCTGTAACATTTTCTTCTGAGGGCATAATTTGTGAGTCCACAGGATTAAGATCAATTCCTTCTGGAAACAGTAGCTTCTCACAAACTGCTTCCTTATTTGGTAAATATTGTGATACTGCATTAGGTTCCGTGAAGAAGGCAGAACATGCTTTAAATTATCAATTTTGCTCTCTCTGGATGGATATTCTCATAACATGTAGGTTTTGCCAGCCTCATGGTGAAACCTTGTGTGTCTCATTCTGATGAGCACCCCATCAATTCTCAAGAAAAACACAATAGCAGAAAAAAGCTGGAAGGCATTACTCTAATTTTCACACCCAGGCTGGAAACGCCGTGATCATGCAATTCATCTTCAAAAAGGAGAACTTCTTCAAACCCTTTAATACGTTCTTTGGCTTTCAATTTTTCTGTATCTATACGATCTGTTGTAGGTACAACCTTTAGCTTAAGAGATTCTCCAAGCAACGTTTCTTTCTATTCTTTTGTCCATAATAGACAGGTCCAGTCATACGGTTTAATAACTTCTTCGGAGAGTTCACCTTCTGTTCTACTTTCCTACCACTCTTCAGCACAAGCTACTTTGAGCATGCCCTTGTAGTTGTTCACACATGTCAGTATATCCACAGCTCTGAACTCTATTCCAAAGCCAGAGCCAGGCTGGATCCTTAGAACGTTGTCTCTAAGCATCATTTCAGGGAGGGATGGCATATGCAGCTGTCAGCTAACCTAGCCAGGTCGGGAAGGGGGCACTTCGGCCTCGCCTGAGTTCCTCAAGCTGAGATGCTGCTCCCAATCCTGGACCTAGCTGATGGCTCTCCGCCAAACGCCCACACTCACTTTCTCTTGAGAAGATAAACTCCGTTTAAAAATGCTCAGAGCACAAGGCTGGTTATGGCCATGTAACACAAAGCCTGTTTTATGACAATATTTTATAACAATATGCTAAATAATATTTACATTGTGTGAAATACATGTATTAAAAATTTCTTATAACAAAGAACACTGTGGAATGTATGTAATTTATCCTTGAATTTTCAGGATATGCTGTGAATAACTGTCTTCTTTTGTTGTCCAGTACTATGATATATTGTTACTAGACCAGGGGCAGTATTTCTGTGTAAAAACATTGTATTATTTTATTAAACAGTAATTATTCCTTCTCTTTTCTTGGCATGATGCAAGATGAACCAGACTTCCTGAAGTGCCATATCTACAAGGTGATTGAAAGGCCCAAATAGATTATCCTTCTTGGAATTTTACCTCATTATCCAAAGGCAGATGTAAACCCTAAACTTTTAGCCAGAATGAAATAGGCTTTCCTTAAATTGCTAAGACAAATCCCTATTAAAAGATACTATAAATATTATACTAAAATAAAAATGTCATATATAGCAGAGGATGGCCTTATCTGGCATAGTAGGAGAAGCCCTTGGTCCTGCGAAGGTTTGATGCCCCCGTATAAGGAAATGCCAGGGAAGTGAAGAGAGAGTGGGAGGGTGGGAGGGGGAGCATCCTCATAGAAGCAGGGGGAGGGGGAGAGAGGGGTCTCAGAAGAGGAACCTGAAATGTTAATACATAAATTACCCAAAATAAAAAATAAAATTAAAATGTCATTTTCTCAGAGACAGTGAAAATCAGATGAGCATATAGACGAGGTATTTTATTCAATTTGAGCAGAAACAATTTCAAAGAGGAAGAATGTGATTTATACCCACTCTGCTTACACTTACCTTGGATGATTGACGGCTTTCTCAAAGCAGACTTTGCACTGTAGTTTTATGAAGTCTCCCAGTTGTTGTGTGGGAAAATGGAGTCCACATGTGAGAAAATATCAAAGCTATTGATTGGGTCACCTAGTTCCAGTGAATTTCTGAGTATGTAATTCTTCAGCTGTGCCTCCAGGACGTAACCCAAAGTCTGTCTCCATTCCTTCAGAAAAGGAAGGAAACCTTTTCTCAGCTTCTGCAGGTACGAGAGTTTGATTTTCTTTCTCTCCCAATAGTTGAGGAATCGAAAAGATAAATTACTGACCGAAAGAGGATAGTAATTTCATTTGAAACTGGTGGCAAAGATTAGAAAGACATGGATAAATGAAAATTTTTCTTCTGACTTTGTGGGCTCTATCTCCATGATTGCTTTATAAAAGGTTTTAGGTCACTGCTATAGATTTTGCTATACAAGACCAAAAAAAAAGATAAATCAATTTTCGTCTTCATTGTAGAATGTAGTCGGGTTCAAGTCCCCCAAAGATTTTTTTTTTAGGATTTATTTTTTTCTAGATATACAATAGACAGTTGTATAAAAAGGTGACAATAGTTTCACAACTGAAGGATCATCTTATGCCTTAAGTATGTTTTAGTTTTAATGGATTGTATTGATCAAAAGAGGAGGGAGAAGACACTGTGCCCTCATTATCTAAGTTTAAGCTTGCCTTAAATACAGGAGGAAAGCTGACTAACCTTTGCATTCTTTTTAACCTTTAGTGGTATTTCTTTGACACTCAAGAACTATGTTGAAGTTCAAATCAAAACTACTAAACTAAGCCAGGTCGGCAGGGTTTCTTCCTTCACTGTGTTCTGTCACTTTAGATTAGAAACCCAATGCAGTGCCCTGGTGTCTGCTCGCTGTGAGGTAACCTCAAAGGCAAAGTCATTCAAATGACTGCTTTTCCAGGTTAGCTCCTAATGGTGCTGCCTAACCTCTTATACCCATGCTGTATGGCCTCTTACAATTGGCTTAATGAGTCTCTCCTCTAATTGGCCCCTAAAGTGACTTTTCACCCAGAACGCTAAAGATTTTAAGAGGTTAGTCAACCTTCTGAACTAAGAGGCATCCTTGAATTAAGGACATGTGTAACCTACTTTATATATTATGATTTTTTTTCAACTCATGATGGGATACTTCCTATTCAAAAACTTTGAAAATATTTATGTTGTTAAAAAAAAGCCAAGAGTGTTTTCATTTTTTACTTGTCTTTAATTTACTTCAGTTGTTTGACTTTAGAATTCCAAATTCCTAACTCTGCAGAATAAACCAGAAGACAGGTCGACAGTGAAACATATTCGAAAGACACCTCTGGGAGTATGGCAGTCCTATACATGAGTACAAAAGATAATCATACAGTATATGCTAAAATAAAATAAGAAGGGCAACACAGAAAATCAACAGAATAACAATCAATGGGCTACTACTTTGATTAGAGAATTATTTGAGGATTTTAATTTATCTCGATACATGGTCCTTGTTAGAAAGGAAGAATCTGAGGAAAAGAAAGAAATAAGGTCACAGAGAAAGCAGAGATGTTCGCAGAGGCATTATCTCAAAAATTGGTTTAGAATGTGGGATTTTGCTTCTTTTGGTTTCATCTTTGACAACGAAAATGGGAAAAGAAAAAAGAAAAACCAAGAAAGGCAATAATATTCTGAAGAGACGCCTTTGTAAATCAAAACAGTCAAATGTTATTTAATGGCAGAGAGGTTCATTACAGCCGCTAAATTCTTTCTTATCAAAAAGTAGCTTGATGCAGAACTGAGCCTAAGACGATGCAATACAGGATACTTGTCATATAGGATATGTCAGTGGTAAAGTAGGGTGAAACTTTACCTTAAAGGATAGGGGAGGTGAGAGGGTCTTGTACAGGGAGAAGATACTGGTTTGGTTTTTTTTTTTGATTGTGAAATCTCAGGTGTGTCTTTCTGAAGTTAAGATCAAAACACTGTGAAACAAAGGAAATCAACAATGCCGTTCCTCCCTGTGAGTCTCAGTTACTGAAAAAGAATAGCAAGTATGCAGCATCAATAAATAATTCTTTAGGGTCAGGTTTTCACAGAGATACTGTTCAAGGTTATGAGATGCCAAATGGAAGCCAAAAGCGTCTATCAGTGTTGGGAATGTGAAAATGGGAATACTCAATGTAGTCAGTGTATTTCAAGGTCAAGAACTTTGCAATATATGCCTAAACAATATGCCAGTACGTACAGAGGAAACTGTGATGGTTTTTAGCAGTATTAGAAAATGTTGAGCTCAAGCCCCCAATCAAGTGAGAATTTTTTACTGAGGAGTAGAGTATTGGGTACTAGACAATGGATGGGAATTGATGAAGAGGAAATCTCAAGTGTAGGGAGAATTTTGCCTTAGCAAACCTATGAAGGTCACACTAGTTGGACTGGAAATCACATGGGGAATAGTGAGACATATGTTTTACCATATAACTGGGATAAGGTGACATTGAAGGTGGAAGACTCTACCTATATTATTTTCAGAGGATTAGTTATAAAATGAGACGGACTATTGAGGCTTTGCCTGAATTGGCCCTTGATAACATAGATTTTTTCCAAGTATGGCTACAGATTGGTCAATGGGAAAATCTGTCAGCAGAATGTCGCCATGTTTTTTGCTAAAAGAAGATGAATAAAGTACTTGTAAGGTATCAGGTAACAATTTGCTATAGTCATTATCTGCAAAGTATATATACAATTATTTAAGGTTAGCAAATGTTTACCTTAGATTCTATAATAAAAATAAAGCCAAGAATATTGATTGTATACCGTCTAGACCTATGATAATTTCTTCTAACAATGGTCTCATTTAGTTGTGATATTATCTCCAAGAAATAGCTATAGTTCTCATTTTAGGGAAGGCTATAATGAACAGTACAAAGAATTGATACATCTTTCTCATTATATTGCACAGCCTAGGTTCGAACCCATACTTCATCTGAATTAATTAATACATCTGAGGTAATTAATACAAGTTCCTGGGTGTTTAAGATCTGTCAAAGATTTATACTCCTGCATGTAAAACAGAAAAACTAAGTTCCCCCAAAACTGACTTCAATGTGAACATTAATTCTGACAAACTGTGCTATGATACAATAACTTCCTAAATAGTTCTGCATGTGACCCCAGCATCTGAGAACATTGAATCAAAGATGACATTGAAAGATAGGAAGGTTTACTGCCATTTTGTATTCAACCTTGGATACACATGTGCCCTCAAAATTGATGTTGACTCTGGTATCTAAAATATAATGCCTTATTTCCCTGTTTTATGCCTCATTATGTTGCACATTAAGGATCTATAAGCAGACATTTGTTTTACCACAGCTTATGAGACTGTGGCCAATTGACATATTTTATATTTTATATTGGAAAAATCCTTTCTCAGCAGTATAAAACTGTTGTGACACTTACTATAAAATATTAATCAATCGATATTTCATAGATTTGACTTCCATTACCTATAGCTGTTTTTCTATTGAAAGCCTGGCTTTACTGTGACTTCCATTCTATTGTGCCAATACATATCATTTTAAACAACTCTGTTTTAAGTATATTGTGTAAGTAGAAGGGGGATAACTAACATTTTTCCATTCTAATTTTAGCTGCTTTGATATTATGTGAGTAAAGCCTGAGATATTAATTTTACGTTAGTGTCCTTTAACCACATCACTAATCTATATTACAACACAGTAACATAATTAGTTAATTCATGTGTGAAGAGAATAATGACTAAAAAGCGTAAGTCACATGGAAAACTGGGTAGAGGTTTCTGGTAGAAGGCTTAGTAAGATTGAAAACCATAAGACAGGGGTACTCTTGCTGTGTTATGCAGTATTATAAAGGTAGTGTGGCTATGCCAGCTTAAGGGGAATGAAAACAGAACATAATTTAGGGTCAGGTGACTTGCAGACTTTCAGTTTCTACTAAGTGCATTTCTTTGTTTGCTCTCTGTCTCTAAGAAAATATTATATAGATAACAAGCTTAAAAGAAAGAAATACTGTGTAGGTGTTTGAATAGGTACGACCCTCTCCCCCATAGACTTATATGTTTGAATACTTGACAATACAGAGTTGCACTGTTACAAGGTATGGTCTTGTTGGAGGAAGTGTGTCCCTATGGGTATGGTTTGATACTTCCTATGCTCAAGCTATGGCCACTGTGGAATACAGTTTCCTTCTGAGGTTTGAAGACCTAGATCTAGAACTTTTGGCTCCTCTAGCACTATGTCTGCCTGTGTACTGCCATGCTTACTCCTGTGATGTTAATGGACTAAACCTCTGAAATTGTAAGCTCAAATTAAATGTTTTCCTGTAAAAAATGCTGTAGTCTTGCTGTCTCTTCACAACAATAAAACTCTAAGACATATTTCTTCTAAAATCTAAGCAGTATCGAATAATCACTCCTGGCATTGCTCTTTACCTATTTATTACCAGAAAAATTATATATATATTTTATTAAATAGTTTTTCACGACTGTTGATTATTCCTTGATCATCTTTTTTCATGTTATGTAAAACTCTAATTAATCAAATGTATTTTTCCATTATTAGTCTTTTTCTATATGGCTGTAAACTCTATTACAATATTACTATAGTCACAACAATAAACTATTTTTAAATATCTACGATAAAAATTGTCAAACTAAGGCAGAGGCAGGCATATTTCTGAGTTCGAGGCCAGCCTGGTCTACAAAGTGAGTTCCAGGACAGCCAGGGCTATACAGAGAAACCCTGTTTTGAAAAAAACCAAAAAAAAAAAAAAAAAAAAAAAAAAAAAAAAAATTGTCAAACTAATGGCCAGAGTACTATGAACTCTAAAACTGCCTTCTTGTTCAACAGTTGCCCTAGACTATCATTTATTCTCAGAATAAAAAATGCAGTTTAGTAAGTAGATATTTAGTGTTTTCTTTCTTTTTTTCTTTCTCTCCTGCTCTTATTTAGTGTTTTCTTAACTTTCTTTTAGAATCATTTATTATACATTCCGAATGCACCATTATTATACTTGGAATATGTATACACTCTTTAAACAAGAAAATCTAAATTCCCACAAAATTAACTTCAATTAGAACATAACTTCAGGCAAACTATGCTAGGGTACTATAATTTCCCGAATAATCCAGCATGTGACCAAATCATTTCAGAACTTTAAATCATATACGATATTGAAAAAAAAGTTTATAGTCATTTTACATTCTACCACAGATACAAATATGCCCTCCTAGATGATGTATGTATGCATGATTACAAAAAAAAATCAAAGGCAACAATAACAGGAAAGCAAACAAATGAACAAAGAAAAACTAGTTTACTCTCTAGAATAGAAATGACATTATAATTTATGATCAAAAAAAGAAAGAACCCTTTTCTCCCTCAGTCTATAGGAATTCTAAGGCAGTGGTCCAGTAAAATAATTTTTATTTAATTAACAAATTCATAATTTTATTTAAATTGCTATATGAGATTATAGAAAAAACTTAAAACTTAAAATGTTGTTTCCCCAAGGATTTATTAACCCACTTTGCATGATCCTAGTTTCTTATAGTATTAATTTCCTTCTTTATATAAATTATTTTTCCTCAGGAAAAATTTATTAAATGTACAATTTAATGGGTATATAATTAAATTCATTATAATTCATTTCAGCTATTTGAAAATTTGTTAAAACTAATAACTGACATTGTGTAATTATTCTGTGGTAAGAGAACAAAGAGGAATGGCAGTGGAGAGGAGAGGCTTTGAAGTGGAGATATGCTCTTCCCCGGTCATGATCATCTATCTCCTCTCTCTCTCTCTCTCTCTCTCTCTCTCTCTCTCTCTCTCTCTCTCTCTCTCTCTCTCTCAAAATCTCTAATATGGCTGATACTTTGCAGAATTTTGTTAATACTTAGTCATATTTGGTGATATCAGTGTCCCATTTGTAGTGTACACTCCAGTGATATTTATTCTCTATTCTTTTCTTTATCTATTGCTCATATACAAGTATTAAACCAACCCAACAATAACAAGGAAACCACAGCAAAACCCAAAGTAATAAATTCTCTTTTGAAGACTTATTGAAGAATTTATTGAAAACGTATTGAAGAACTGTATTAAATTTTGGGTATAGAGAAGGCATTGTTATGTGCATATTGTTATGTGCATATCTTAAATTAATATTTACAGGTTAATCCCTCAGGCCTATGGTTTCCAAGTTAATGGTGGCTTGGTAAGGTTTACAATTTCAGACATATTTCCTGCAGTGAAATTGGCCTTAAATCAACCAAAGAGCAGTTGTTTAGCCCATATTTTTGTGCCACTCTTATACCAATGAGCATATTTCACCACACTCATTATTTTATAATAGTATTTATTACATATATATATATATATATATATATATATATATATATATATACTGCTCTGTATTATTTTTCTTAGTAGTCTAAGTAGCTGGCTAGAAACTTCTTGGTTAGAACCAATTTCTTTTCTCCATGTTTTGTGACCAAAGCAAGAGGAGTCTTCCCCAATAGTTCCCAGTGAGTTTTGGTGGGCTACAGAGAACAGTGGCAATAGCCTTACTGCTTTGAAGGGAGACGGTGGAATAAATAAATCCTTGCCCAACATGGGATAGGATATCCTGCAGCGGACACCGATCTTTTCATTTGGCAACCTATGGTTTCTGGGAGGAGCAATATCTGCTTTGTAAGTAATACATATGTATATTTAAACAATAAACGTAAATATATTAATTTATGGCTTTATTAAGTATCTTCAGTGTTAGTTATCTACCTCATATTCCTTTCTCTTTTTTACCCTTTCATCTATCTACTGATCTTAATATTCCTACCTGTTAGGAAATTCATCTCTACCTTCTAAAAACTCGATTGTGAATATGTTTCTTTAAGATTTCAATAATTTAACCTCTAGATTATATTTCAAAACATTTTCAAAGATACTACAAGAAGGTCTACTTTTGTTAAGCTATCTGGAACAAGCAACCTAGATCTCCCAAAAAGTAGTAAGTGCTGTTCTTTATAGTGGAGTCAATAGCACGCCAGATAAAGAAGATAAACCTGACTAATGTCTGCTTGCTACTGCTCAGCTCATACGAAACCCTGATAAGAAAACATCTAACAGAATGGAATTTGAATTCTTTGCTAATACCTTTTAGGGATGAATGTGGAAGGAAGGTCATGATAGAGAATTTTGATTGGGAATTAAGCCTTGTCTCAATAGTGTTCCAATGATAACAACGTAAAAAACAAAACAAAACAAAACAAAACAAAAACAAAAACAAAAAAAGTTCTATTTTAACCAAACAAGAACATAATAATGGTTAGAATCAAACCCAATTTTTATCCTCAGGAACATAGACGCAAATTGAATGTTTGTACAATTAGACAAGGAGAACCAAATGAGGAATACATGAGAAAGAAAAGGATGATGAAAATGGGTAATTTGGAGGGAGTTTGTGCTGTAAGCAGTACAGACTGCCAAGAGTTGCATGTAGATTTGTTACTTACTTCTGGGTAACACACTGGGATATTTAAAAAATCTATTTTGTGTATATTCTTTAACAGTATCTCACATGCACACATATGCACACGTGCACACCCCTCACAATCACCCACCATGTGATTTTATATTTATTCCCTATTCTGTCTTATCTGGCATTAATGGAGGGGAGGCCTTTGGTCCTGTGAAGTCTTGATGTCCCAGTGTAAAGGAATGCTCGGGAGGTGAAGTGGGAGTGGGTGAGTGGGTGAGCACCCTCATTAAAGCAGGGCAAGGGGAGATGGGATGGGGGTTTGCAGAGGGGAAATCGGGAAAGGAGATAACATTTGAATTGTAAATAAATAAAATATCCAATTTTTTTTTAAAAAAAAGAAGAAGAAGCTCCTGTTCAGAGGGCAAAAGAGAAGCTTTGTGGACTTCTTAAAACTACACAGAAGGAAAGCTGAAGGCTGTAGAGGTACCTTCAGCTTAGAGATAATAAGAAGTAAGAACAATCAAAGTTCCTTGCTCTAAATATGTTCCCTAAAATTTGTCTAAGTCCCATAAATCACCCAACTTCTCTCTAAACCAAATGTATAATCACCTTACTTTTCAGTTTTTTTTTTTCCTAGCCGTAAGGGATCAACTATGGCCAGGTAAATACTGTAACTATTATTATTTAGGTGCTACATTAGAATACTTCAACTTACATATATGAGTTCTAAAGGCATAATCAGAATCAGTTTTTCACTATCACTCCTCACAGAAAGTACAGTTACCATGTGACAGTCCTCAAACTTCAATTAAGTAGTATTAGATCCTTAATTATACATATCATTTGTAAATCGGATCCCTAGAAGTTATGTGTTTTATCACTGCAAGTCTATACCTGAATCAAATGGAAATATTACTCATTGGTCTATATTACAAATCTATCTCCAGGTCTCAAGAGAAAAGATCTGATATGTTAGTGCTTGAGGTGTCCTTCAAAATGAAAGTAAAAGGTAATATAAGTATTTTTCAATAAGAAAGATGCCAGTGTTTTTTTCTTTTCTGAGAAAAGATCCAAAAAGCTTTCATAAAAATGGATGTTCTGTGGCTCTCTAAAATCATTTAAAATATTGTTTCAACTGACAAATCCATTTTTTTAGGCTACAAAATTTTCTCCTTGAATTGGTTTTCCATGGCAGCCAATACATAAAGCAGGTTTTCTTTAATTACTGAGCCCTTGTAATAAAGGAGAGTGATCAGAGAGAAGAGGGTTGTAGTGGGCTTATATTGTTCTTTTCTCATACTGTTTCCTACTGTGATACGAAAGATTTGCTTTTGCTTGCTGATAGTAGTATTTTGCTTTGGGCGAAAGAAAAAATATCTCAGAACACCAGTGAGAAAAATGTTATTTCAGCAAATTGTGACATCTCAGAAATTCAACATTTGTCACTATTTTGCACTAGCCTTAGGAAGAGCAGTGTGCCCTGTCATTCTCTTTTGAAATATCTGTAATGTCTAGTTCCTAAAATGAAGTCAAAGATGTATTATGAAGAACACCAAGGTTGTGAGGGAGACAATGAATCTTTTAATAGGAAAATGCTTCAATATGTAACACAATATTGATTACTGTTTCAGGTTGAAATCCCTTAGAAGCTAAGCCTTCTTTGTTTCTAAATCTTTGAAAATTTAACCCCTCATTTAGTGTCAGTCTTCTTCATCTTACCTTTATGTGATTGTTTCCTATCTTCTTTTTTTGTTTGTTTGTTTTTGGGTTTTTTGTTT
>NC_034602.1:47705834-47719643 GCF_900095145.1 Mus pahari
GTGTGTGTGTGTGTGTGTGTGTGTGTGTGTGTGTGTGTGCGCGCGTGTATTTGTGTGTGTGTGTTTGGTGGGGTATGAGTGTGTTATGTATGTGTTATGCCTCCTGTGTGGAAATCAAAGAACAACAAGTAGGAATTGTTTCTTGTTTTCCATGATGTGAGTTCATGAAGACTGAATTCAGGTCTCAGTAGAACTGGTGAAAGATATATTACAAACTACCTTCCTGGCCCCTGTTCATTTCTGACCTTTCCCAAAGAATCTTGTCTCAAGTTCTCTCTCCCTGTTGTTCAGTCTAGCTCAGTTAGGTAACTCAGTGATCTTCGCATTTATCATGTCATTGTAAATAACTTCACCACGCAAAAATTCAATTTCAAATGTTCTATTTTCTGCCATCAGTTTCCCTCTCAAGTTTATTTTCCTTTAAAACTCGGTTGCCATGCTAGGTTCTCTGTCATTAATTCTACTGATATCTACTCTCTTCTTCTAATGTCTTGTACCAATATTTACAGTCTAAATTTCAAACTTAATATTGTAAGTCTTTCTATATGTACATCCTCGGCCCTGTGGCTACCTTCGTTTTTCTCTTACTGACTTAGCAAACTCTGTTTTACATAGACTTAGAATGACTCTTAAAACTCAGGGGTTGTTGCTTTAACCTCACCTATGTGGTTTAATGAGTACTTTACTTCTGCAGCCACTCATCAGATAAGTAGTGAATTCCTTAATGAAATCAGAACTTGCAGTATTGGGAGGTATTGCTTACTTAGATGAAGTTGATCACCTTAGGGCATGGTCTAGGAGATCAGAATTTGTCTCTAAGCCTTCCTATATCTGGCTACATGAAATAATTCTCTTGGCCATAGTGATATACTCTCTTACCTCTGTCTTATGGACTGTTCTAAAATAGAGTAGTAGGTCAGAAAACAGGATTGGAAAGAGATTATCATGGGGGTGGGGTATAGGGAACTTTTGGGATAGCATTTGAAATGTAAATAAAGAAAATAATAATAAATTAAAAAATAATAAAAAATAAAAAGGAAACTCTAAAAAAAAAAAAAAAAGGAAAGAGAATATCCTTCCCTTACGTTGTATCTCTCTGTTAATTTTTACAAAGGTGAATGTCAAGAGTAGGGGATTTATTCACCAGATTTTATTTAATTTTGTTTTTCTTCAATATGGATACTAATAGCTATGTCATAGAGTTTTGAAGATTAAGAGTTAGTGCTTCTAAATAAAACAATATTTTTTATTAGATATTTTCTTTATTTACATTCCAAATTTTATCCCCTTTCTTTCTTTCTGCCCCCAAACCCCTCTATTCTCTCCCCCTCTCCCTGCTTCCCAACTCACCCACTCCAGCTTCCTGGCCCTGGCATTCCCCCTACACTGGGGCATAGAGCCTTCACAGGACCAAGGTCCTCTCCTCCCATTGATGACCGACTAGGCCATCCTCTGCTATGGATGCACCTAGAACCATGAGTCCCACCATGTGTACTCTTTGGTTGGTGGTTTAATCTCTGGGAGCTCTGGGGGTACTGGTTGGTTCATATTGTTATTCCTCCTATGGGGCTGCAAAACCCTTCAACTCCTTTGGTCATTTCTCTAGCTCCTTCATTGGGAACCCTGTGCTCAGTCCAATGGATGGCTATGAAGTATCCATCCATTTGTCAGGCACTTTCTGACCTGCTGTACACAGTCAATAAACATCGTTCTGCTCCTTGCCTTTTTTCGGTCACTGACTTTTAAATTTCATAAACCCTATGAAAAGTCCCTCTACTTGTTTTTTGTTGTTGTTGTTGTTGTTGTTGCTGTTGTGTTTTTTTACTTTCTTTGTGTCTCACATATAAAAAAAAAGGTCCAAAAAAAAGCTGTACTTTACATTGCATTTTTTATTAGGTCAATTTAATGACTGAAACTTCAATGATGTATAGTATTGCACCCTAGCACCTATTTTTGACCCTCTTAGCCACCACAGTAGTCATTTAATGCTTATCTCTATATGTGAGTTAACATTTTTTAAATGAGTATTAGGTAAATATTTGGTAATATATAAAAATCTCTCTAGCTTCTACAAGTCCCAAAGCTAATGATGCTATCAGGTAACATAGAAGATTTCTCTAATACAAAATTTCTTACTGCTTACTGTCTTCAGGTAAGAGCTGTGGGACTTATCTCACTAGTGTGGATAGATCTTGGTTCTGACTTTATCACAAGGCTTCTAGGCCAATCTTATTTAGAACTGATTTTAAAAGCTCTGTGGTTTGAATGAGAATGGCTCCCATAGACTCATATGTCAGAATATTAGGTTCCCAGTTGGTAGAACTATGTGGGAGGGTTAATAAGTGTGATCTTGTTGAAGAAGATGTATCATTGATAGCTGGTTTCAGCTTTCAAAACATGTTCTCCATTCCTATTACTCTTTCTAACTACTACCTGTGAATCAAGATACGGAATTTCAGTTTTTCCTAAAAGATATGAACTCTCAGTTGTTCCAGTCACCTGAAACCATAATCCCAATTCAATTAAATTTTTTAATGAGTGACTGTTGGTCATAGTCACATCAATAGAAAATAAATAATATGCAACACTACTGTGAAGTCTTTGTTATTATCACTCTTAAATTTTTAACTTCAACCATAAATAAAAAATGGTATATAGTTTATCAGTGATTTTAAATGAAAGTTCTAGCCCCTAATATATCAAGTGTTTAACATTTAGATAAAATATAAATTATTCTTTACAAAATAGAACTATAATAAATAAGTTATTTGTTTAATGATAATCCAGAGACTGTTCTTCCAGAGTTGGAAGCATTTGGTCAGTGATGGATCTGATAACTTTTTACAAAAGGAAATTTTTATAAATATATAATGTAAGTAGTCTGAAAAATTTCTATATATGAAAAAATATAATATATGACATATTATTAATAGCATATTAATATTTTAACATATAACATGTCATATTATATACCCATTTATTTAACTCATACATAACAAATATTGTTTTAAAATGCACATAACATGTTAATAATATTAATACTCTATCTTCACATATCATAGTATAATATATTATATATCGTATTTATCATATGTATCATATATAATTTTATAATATGATTATATTATATAAATCAATTTAATATAATTTAAAATAATATAAATTCATATAATATAAATAATTGTTATGTTAGTATTTTAGTATTGAAATAATATGATATATGAGAATATAATATAATAATATATATTTATATGTGACATTTGCTATAAACAAATTAATTTAATTTCCAGGAATATGGCAGATTTGGGGAGTTAATTTTCTCATTAAACACCAAAAATATGACTCTAATTTCAGAATAAACAGTTGGATACAAGAAGAGATTCAGTTTTACTAGTCAGAGGTGAAAAGCTGCCAGAGACTGTTTGAGAACAAACACACAAAAAGCACTCACCAGGGTCACAAACCTT
The DNA here is from genome assembly GCF_900095145.1 of Mus pahari. Lineage (NCBI taxonomy): Eukaryota > Metazoa > Chordata > Mammalia > Rodentia > Muridae > Mus > Mus pahari. The sequence goes on from NC_034602.1 coordinate 47,709,302, forward strand.
CACCCATGTTATTCAAAACTCTGCACTGTTTACCTTTGCAAAGATACCTGCTGAGTCTCACAATGGAAATAATAGTCCTGGCAGGAACTGGTGCTTTCCTAAGTTAAGAAATCTCAGTACAAGTTACTTGGATAGAGAAAGAGAAGTAGGAGAACTGTAAACTGCTCCATCCAGAAATGCAACCTATCATTCAACTCAATATTCTTTTTATTTTATGCCTTTTAAACTTTTTTTGCTATTTAATCTCCTCTTCTATTTTCTAACCAGTCAATCTAAAAATTATGGTTCCTTAACATATACTTAAGTTTTTTTTTTTCTTACTCTAATTCATCTTGCAACGAATAAAGCTTTGAAAGGCAAGCCATATAAAACTGACTTCAAACATTAGATTTCATTTTAAGAATAATAAAATTTCATCCATTTGGATATTAGTTTGCATAGTATCTGATTCAGCATTCTATATTCTCCAGAGAAAATTATCTACAGATATGAATAAATTTTGGAAGGAAAATTTTAATATCACAATGTTATTCATTCTGTTTTACTGACTGGCATAGACTTTTCTTGACCCAAATCCATCAAGCAACCTTCTCTGTGCTGGACCGTATGCTAAGTTTTGCTTCTCTCCTTATTTTAATTTTAGCAGGATCATATGGAATCACCTGATAGATAGTAACTTACAACTGGTTTTAGTAGCTTGGTCATCCTTCTGCAAAAATTCTATCTGTTCAATTTAACAAAAAACAAAACAAAAAAATAAACAAAAAACAAAAAAAAATTTCTCCCTTAATGAGTTTTCATTCACCAGTTCTGCAAATCCATTCTTTATCTGCAAATCCACCTTTTTCCTTATTCTAGCTGTAGTTAAAATGAATATTTTTGATTCTACTTCAAAACTAACTTATAAAAGTTCCCTGTGAATAAATTCTACATTACTGACTTTAGATATAATAAATACCACTTTAGTTATTATTCCTTTGAACTTTTAAGCCCGAGATTGATTCAGGGATGTCTGTGCTAAGGAGCTCCAAACTTAGCAGCTCTCCTAGAAAGAGTTGTCTCAAGAGCACAACATCTGTTTCCTTCGTCACTATTTAAGAATTACTTTTTTTATTGCAAATGTAATAAGAAGCAGCAACTCAAAGGCACTTCTTAGAAAACAACTCATTTGCTGGGAATGATCTCTATGTATAAGAAAATATGTTTACACATTTACTTTCTTTTATTAAACAATCTTATTCGTAGTCTTTCCTGCTTTGACTTGCCCTCTTTAAATTTCTCTCTCATTCTTCATTATTCTACACTGCATAAATTCACACTTTCTAAACAATGAGCACTAATTTTCACCTTAACTCACATTCCTGAAGTCTGATTGGCTGTTTCCCTACCATGGAAAGCATTTATGAAATGTGTACCTAATTTTTTCCAGAGTTGTATACTCTTCCAGGCTTCACTTTTGTCTGACACTTTAATGTCTAGGCTTATGCTCACGTTGCCCTGACTAGCATTCTTCTAGAGTGCTTGTTCTGACACGGTGATTGATAAGACACAGCTTTCTAGTCTGTAGAACATTCCCTCAAGTGCATGTTACCTCAGATATTGACTTCTTTGGACATGTCTCAAACTGTGGCCGTAGCTAAGGGGGTTCTGAGGAAGGAGCAGGAATAACTATGGGCAACAGTTTTGTGGTGTGTCAGCACCATGAACAGTCGAAGAACTCACTTGTCAGATCATGATGGAAGTGACAAGTTTATTGAATTGGCTTCAAGGAGCAGTAGCCAAGGACTGGGCAGAAGGATCACTCACCTAAGTTGGGGTCTGACAGGTTTTATTTAAATTCCTATCATTTTGGCTTGTGCTCTGACCATGCATTTTTGGCAGGAGAAAACAAGACATCTTTGACTGGCAGAAGTTTGACCCTGGGTTTTGGCTGCATTTTCAGGGCAATTGTTACTTGGTAACAGAAGTCAAGGTAATTAGCCCACTCAGTCAAATCATTCCTCCATTCATACTTTGCCCAGGAAGGAGTGGCTGGGCTTTAATTGTTGTTGTTATTGTTTTTTCCTTTGGTTTTTGAATATATATTACAAATTATTTCTTACTATTTTTTTAATCATAGATATATGTGTATCTGTGGTTACACATCCTGTATTTAGGGTGTAGATTCACATGTGAGCAGTAGTGTGTTATATTTCAGAGCTGGGATTACTGCCAGTTGTGAACAGCCTGATGTGAGAAAGGATACAACTGGGGTCCTCTTGAAAAACAATGTGCGCTTTGAACTGTTAGGCTATATCTCCAGGTCCAGCAGTCTTCTTTTATAATATTATTATGAATGCCTCCTGGATTGGAGTAATATTGTGGAACATCTCTGGTAAGGACCTGCTTCCTTTTATTCCCCTAATTATGTCTTATTCAGCACAAATTCTACTGTGCTCTTTCAAATGTGAAGAAGCATTAGCTCTATCTTCTGCACTTGGTCTCATTTCTGCCTCTGTCCACAAGAAGGCCAGATAGCTATTAGCTGTAGACATTTTCTACATCATGGTGCAGAAATTGTGCTATGAAGATACAGTGCAGCCCATTAAGTATGAGGGCAGGATCTTTGGGCTAGCACCCTGGTATACGAATTTTATAATTATTTCATTAGAATGTATGAGTTCACATTTAAAAGTTATTTACTTATTCTTTGTCTTTATAGGCTCTTTAGTGACCTCTGTACTAGATGTCCAGTGAGTGACTGATTTAAAAATCCATGCTTGTCTTGGACTCAGAGATTTACCATTCATTAAAATGCTAAATCCGTTTTCAATCTGTTCCTATTATCAACAGAAATTTTAACATTTCATTTGTCTTTGGGAGCAATTGCATTAGTGTTAGATTACTTAAAAATGCAAAGCGATAAAAGTTTTAACTGTTTTTAAGTATGCTTTAAAATTATCATTTGTTTTGTGTCTTTGTATTTAACGGGATTACAGAGCATACTTTAGCAGATCATGTTTAGGAATTTTGATCAATAGGATATCCAAATACAAGACAAAGTCACATGCACTTTCACAAAGAAGTTTTTTTCTTTAATAAAAAGCTTAAGAAATTTTTTTAGATATTTTCTATATTTAATTGTGACAAACTAATTCCTGAAAATTGCATTTTTGAAAATTGAATGAATTGTCTCTAAATATGTTTTAATGAAATGTTTCTTATTCAAATCTACTACTGTGTAGCAACTTTCATTATTTACCATTTGTGGGAGCAAAACAAAATTAAGGAATTATGGATTTCCTGAGCTTGGAGTGTTTACTTACTGACTTTTGAGTATCATTTGTGAAGCCTTAAGAAACCCTGAGTTCCAGCCCTGGCACCAATAGTGCCAGGAATATTTTCCTTTGGAGAGCGCCATGCAGTAAAGCCAGATTGTTTAGTTTCCACAGGGGGAAATGATTCTGCACAGTTTGGAAAGAAGCTAAGTTAAGAAATCTCCTCAATAGTTTGTTAGAGACATATAAGAAAAGAAAAGTGCACATTGGATATAAGAATGGAAGCTTCTCAAGGGAGAGTCAGGGTTAGATGCCTTACAATGATTATATGAAAATTAATGAAAATTTAATAAAATTTTTAAAAGTAGTCGTTTATGGACTCATTTACTTTTCATTCTTATCTAAAAGAAATGGTTTTGTAAAGGATATTTTAAAGTTGTTTTATGGGTGTAGTGTTTAGACATAGCCATAAAAGAGGAGTGCTAACTTCAGCTAAATTCTGGCAAAGCCTTCTGAAGCTAAGCATAGTCTATTGTGTGGGCTCTTGTTTTGAGATGTCTTTAGGACAACAAGCACTATCTCTGTGAGCAAGGGAGACTTTGCCAGTTGTTCTGAAGCTTCCACTCCAGCCAGGACCATGAGTGAGGGACTTCTGTGATTCTCTCTGTCAATTTGTCTGTCCATCTAATGTGTCTCACTTTGTTGGGTATTTTCATGGAAAATATCATACTTTATAAAAATTCAGACTTGCAAAATGTTGTGTTGTATACCTGTGTGAAAGCACAGATTTTAAGAGAGCACATTTTCATAACTCAATCCTTGTCTGAGACGGCTTTCCGATTGTTTGTGTCCTGAGGTGATTTGATTGTTAATACTATTTTTTTCTCAAATTTTTGTGTGTATAGTCTTATTTTTTTATTAAATATTTTCTTTATTTACATTTCAAATGCTATCCCGAAAGTTCCCTATACCCTTCCCCCGCCCTGCTCCCCTACCCACCCACTCACACTTCTTGGCCCTGGCTTTCCCCTGTACTGGGGCATATAAAGTTTGCAAGACTAAGGGGCCTCTCTTCCCAATGACCACCGACTAGGCCATCTTCTGCTACATATGCAGCTAGAGACACGAGCTCTGGGGGTACTGGTTAGTTCATATTGTTGGTCCTCCTATAGGTTGCACCCTTAGCTCCTTGGGTGCTTTCTATAGCTCCTCCTTTGGGGGCCCTGTGTTCCATCCTACAGATGACTGTGAGCATCCACTTTTGTATTTGTCAGGCACTGGCATAGCCTTATAAGAGACAGCTATATCAGGGTACTTTTAGCAAAATCTTGCTGGCATAAGCAAGTGTCTGGGTTTGGTGGCTGATTATGGGATGGATCCCCAGGAGGGGTAGTCTCTGGATGGTTCATCCTTTCCTCTTGGCTCTAAACTTTGTCTCTGTAACTCATTCCAGGGGTATTTTATTCCCTATTCTAAGGAGGAATGAAGTATCCACATGTTGGTCTCTCTTCTTCTTGGTTTTCTTGTGTTTTGCAAATTGTATCTTCGGTATTCTAAATTTCTGGGTTAATAATATCTACTTATCAGTGAGTGCATATCTAGTGACTTCTTTTTGATTGGGTTACCTCACTAAGGATGATATCCTCCAGATACATCCATTTGCCCAAGAATTTCATAAGTTCATTGTTTTTAATAGCTGAGTAGTACTCCATTGTGTAAATGTAACACACTTTCTGTATCCATTCCTCTATTGAGGGACATCTGGGTTCTTTCCAGCTTCTGGCTATTATAAATAAGACAGCTATGAACATATTGGAGCATGTGTCCTTATTACCATTTGGAACATCTTCTGAGTATATGCCCAGGAGTGATTCCAGAGTGATTGTACAAGCTTGCAATCCCNCCAGCAATGGAGGAGTGATCCTCTTTTTCCACATCCTCGCCAGCATCTGCTGTCACTTGAATTTTTGATCTTCGCCATACTGACTGGTATGAGGTGGAATCTCAAGGTTGTTTTGATTTGCATTTTCCTGATGATTAAGGATGTTGAACATTTTTTTCAAGTGCTTCTCAGCCCTTCAGTATTCCTCAGTTGAGAATTCTTTGTTTAGCTCTGTACCCTAATTTTTAATGGGGTTATTTGAATTTCTGGAGTCCAGCTTCTTGAGCTCTTTNTANATATTGGATATTAGTCCCCTATCAGATTTAGGATTGGTAAAAATCCTTTNCCAATCTGTTGGTGGNCTTTTTTTCTTNTTGACAGTGTCTTTTGCCTTACAGAAGCTTTGCAATTTTATGAGGTCCCATTTGTCAATTCTTGATTTTACAGCACAAGCCATTGGTGTTCTGTTGAGAAATTTTTTCCCTGTGCCCATATCTTCGAGGCTTTTCCCCACTTTCTCCTCTATACATTTCAGTGTCTCTGGTTTTATGTGGAGATCTTTGATCCACTTAGACTTGAGCTTTGTACAAGGAGATAAGAATGGATCAATTTTCATTCCTCTACATGATAGCCGCCAGTTGTGCCAGCACCATTTGTTGAAAATGCTATCTTTTTTTCCACTGCATGTTTTTACCTCCCTTGTCAAAGATCAAGTGACCATAGGTGTGTGGATTCATTTCTGGGTTTTCAACTCTATTCCATTGATCTACCTGACTGTACCAGTACCATGCAGTTTTTATCACAATTGCTCTGTAGTACAGCTTGAGGATGGTGATTCCACCAGAGGTTCTTTTATTGTTGACAAGAGTTTTTGCTAGGTTTTTTATCATTCCAGATAAATGTTAGGATTTGAACTGTTATTGTTCTTACTTTTTGCAACTTAAGATCAGTTCATATAAATAAACAGGTAAATATGAAAAGATTAAAATCAAGTTTAGGTATTATCCTTGCAAGAGATAAAAACATTATACATGAGGATTATAGTCAAGTTTAATGTTATTCAAAAAATGAATCATCTTTCAAATTCATCTTTAATGTTGTCAGCTATCTAAAATTTCAAAATTCCTTATATACAGTAGAACTCCAAGTATTTAAGCAATTAAGTATTCTTGAGCGGCCTCTGAAAAGACCTTCATGTAGGAGTTATAGTTCCCTAGTGCCAATGAATTAGATAATATTACTAATTTTGTTTATAATTATTACAAATTATAAGTAAGAACTCCTGGGAGGTGGAAGTTTCATGGGCTTCATCATTTTAAAGTTCCGCATAAATGTGCTTGCTCTTGCAGCGATTATGTTCATGCCAAAAATCAAATACATTTTAGAAAAATATCAAAAATTTTTAGAATGTGCCACATTTGGAGACATCATAAGATTTTATTTTTTGATAATCAATGAAACTAAAGTTGTTCATAATTGACAATTAATAACATATGCAACATATTTAAACTCCAAAACAAAGTACACACCCTTTAAAGACAATTACAAAGAAGTAAGCATCTTAACAGAGTTTCAAAAGTTGACTCTTTTTCTTTATCGTGCTGCTTCTACTAACTGCTGCAGAGTACTTTATCTCTGTGTTATGAAAAGCCAGGAAGGTCAATGAAATGCTAATATGTAATATTTACTATAAATATTTTGGTTATCCTTAAACCAAATACCAGTGCCATTCAGAAATGGAGTGTTTATGAACTACACAAGCTTTTCTCTCTCCTGAATAGTTTTCAGAGTTCCAGTTATTATGATTGAGGTAGCTTTAGAGGAAAAGGTATCAGTAACTTAGCCAAAAGTGAATACTCAGAATTACATATGCACCTACAGAGGCAAAATGTGCTCACATTTACAATAATGGCACAAATATTAAGAGGTGACCAGTTACTATTAGATTTAAGTCTTATTAGATTTAAGATATACCTCACTGGAGGGAATCCATGCCTGGTACTAAAATCCAAATTAACAATGCCTTCCCAAGCAATCATAGACCCAACTGGAGACTTACAAGTATTGTTGAACTGAATTCATGTACCCAAAACTTACATATATACAAATATGTTCCCACCAACAAAAGTTACCATTAGCATTCTACAGTGAGGACTCTTCAGTGGATGGCAATGATTCAATTGTTGTTCAACATGCTGAGAATAATTGATTGTTGAACTTCCAGAGCTAAACAAGATAATTATAACATGAGCTCTGTAGTTCGGGGACTTTGAGTAAGGGATGGTGGAGGGGAAGAATATTAAGAGGGAAGCAGAACTCTCAAATATCATCCACTAAACACAGACAGTATAATCACTGACATCATGAACTCACAGCACCTAGAGTTACTTTCCCCCTGTCTGAACAAGAGCGTGCCTGTCATCAACAACTCATGGGTAGGATTAAGAGTTCATGGTGCACTGCCCCTTGTTGCTGAAGTACAACCATTGACAAGTGACAGAACCTGGGAGAAGCGTAGTTATTATGTCCAGTTTCATATCCAGTGCTTAGAGTACCAGAATTTGATAACTCAAATACTATGGTCATACAGATGGCCCCGGTTAAAATCAGCCAATCACAAAATAAAACAAATGAGACAGAGGTGTGAGAAAGAGATTCATAGAGAAGAGTAAGAGTACTTGGAGAGGGAAGGGCAAATGAAGAAAAGGTAGATAAGAATAAGTGTACCTTAGAAAGCTGTGAGAAAAATAAACTATCAATGTATTTTCTACATTTATTTTAATTATTTACTCAATATACATCACAATCATAGCCCCTACTCTCCTTGCGGACATCACACATACAGCCCCTCTCCACCAGACCCCTTTCTCCCATTGTGAAACAACCCACCATGGCACATCAAGTCTCTGCAAGGCTAGCCGTGTATCTTCTCCTACTGAGGCCAGGCAAGGCAGTCCAGTCAGGGCAACAGGATCTACAGGCAGGCAACAGTTGCAGTTGTTGGGGGACTCTCGTGAAGACCAAGCTGCGCATGAATGTTGGTTTGTGGCCCAGCCTCTGTGAGGTCCCAAGGGTCTCGGCTGTTTGACTCTGTTGGTCTTCCTGTGTAGTGTCAAATCCTTCTGAGTCCTGTGATCCTTCCCCCAAATCTGCCACAAGACGCCAGAGCTATATACCATGTTTGGCTGTGGGTATCTGCTTGTTTCAGTCAGCTGCTGAGTGGAGCCTCTCAGAAGACATTTATTCTAGGATCCTGTCTGCAAGCATAACAAAGTCTCATTAATCGTGTCAGAGATTGGTTCTTGCCCATGGGATGGGTCTCTAAATTGGACCAGGCACTGGTTGGGCATTTCATCAGTCTCTGGCACATCTTTGTTCCCACACTTTTAGGCAGAACAAATTTTCGTTTAAAGGTTTTATGAATTTGTTAGTGGCTTTATCTCTATGCTGGAAGTTTTGCCTGGCTACAGGAGGTGGCCACTTTAGACTCCTTATCTCTCACTGCTAGGGATTTCAGCTACCACTTTGTAGAGATGCTCCCCCAAATGGCTTCCAGCAAATGATTTCCATTCCTTATCCCAACATTCCTTTGTTCACCTCCCTATCCATCCCCTCTGTACTGGATAGTTTTGTGTCAACTTGACACAGCTGGAGTTATCACAGAGAAAGGAGCTTCAGTTGGGGAAATGCCTCCAAGAGATCCAGCTGTAAGGCATTTTCTCAATTAGTGATCAGGGGGGGAGGTTCCCTTGTGGGTGGTGCCATCTCTGGGCTGGTAGTCTTGGGTTCTATAAGAGAGTGGACTGAGCAAGCCAGGGGAGGNAAGCCAGTAAAGAACATCCNNCCATGGCCTCTGCATCAGCTCCTGCTTTCTGACCTGNTTGAGTTCCAGTCCTGCATCCTTTGGTGATTAACAGCAGTATGAAAATGTAAGCTGAATAAACCCTTTCCTCCCCAACTTGCTTCTTGGTCATGATGTTTGTGCAGGAATAGAAACCCTGACTAAGACACCCTCTTCTACTCAGTTACCCCACCTTTCAGCTGCCTCCAACGACTATTTTATTCCCTCTTCTGAGTGAGATTCAAACATCTTCCCTTGGGCCCTTGGGACCTAGAATTCACTGCCATTATTTATTTGTTGAAATATATGAAATGTACTACACTACCAGTTCTTTTATCAAGTTGATTAATTGCTTAAACAGAACTTTAAACTTATCTTGACTAGATGTGCATTTAATTAATGGAGACAATGTCATAGACGTTGTTCTAAGATAAAAGCTTTTTTAAAGCTGATTGCTTGTTGACATTTATAGTTTTTGAAAGAAGGACTCTAACTCATCACCTTTTTCATGATCCTCAGATTCTCTACATGTCTTCCTGTGCTATCTGTAATCACATAGAAAATAGAAGATGCAAGACGTAGAAACAGAAAATTACTCTTCAAAATTGGAATCCTCTGCCTACTGCCCTGTAAATACTTCCCTTGTCAAGGGCATCTTGCAAATTTAGCTAACCTTAATTAGATTATGAAATATAAAATGGTACAGAGTCTAGGAGAGGATTCAACCCCTCAGTCACACCTTCAGTTCTGTCTCTGAAAGTTCAAATTATTTTTGTAACAGCTTTTTTCTTCCTAGTGTGTCAGATAAGTCCTTGCAATTGTAAAGTTTGATTCAATAAGATTTGATATAATATATGAGTGAACAATCAATTTATGCAGGTGCATCTAACCCTCATTGTTATCATTTGTCTTCGGAGTCTTGAGGATTTTTCTCTTTTTATTTTCTTTTTAATTAGCTTTTGGTATGATATACATTGAATATAATTTTCTGATAAAATTAAAATTTGCTTCTCAAATGTCACATCTATTTTTATGTTAAATTCTGATTGTATATATTTTGGGGAATTGCTTTATTTTTGCTTCCAATTTCAAGTATTATCATCAAATGTGTAAATATGCATATGGATATTATGTGATCTATTTCCTGATCAGGCACAGCATAATTATTATGCTGTACTGGATGGCAGGTTATTTTTTCTCTGTTAAAATATTTTGTGGATAATTTCAACAATCTTTTTATTATTGTCTTAGTCAGGGTTTCTATTCCTGCACAAACATCATGACCAAGAAGCAAGTTGGGGAGGAAAGGGTTTATTCGGCTTACATTTACATACTGCTGTTGATCACCAAAGGATGCAGGAC
>NC_034602.1:47719723-47729667 GCF_900095145.1 Mus pahari
GGATCTCATGGAGACATTTCCCCAACTGAAGCTCCTTTCTCTGTGATAACTCCAGCTGTGTCAAGTTGACACAAAGCTATCCAGTACAATTGTTTTCTTGTTTTATTGCATTATTTTGAGCTACAGACTTAGTTATTTTAAATGGCTTTAAGCTAGGATAAAAAAAAAAACAATAAAACTCAATGTCTTAAAATGTAAATTTTATCTGATTTTAAAGATATTTTGATTCTCTCATATATATGTTCAGGTATAAGTGAAAACATATTTCTGAAGTTATTTAACTTTATACTTTGAAATTATAATTATTGATTTATAAATTCTGCTTAATAATACTATTAATGCTTATATAAAATATGAAGTTATTGGTTTTTTTTTTCAGTTAAATAAAACATTTGCTCTGCAATGAGATTTTATCTTTAAAGTTTCTTCAGCACCAACGAAACAATCATAGACACACTAGCACCTCAGTTTTTATAGGTCTGGGACTAAGTAAAACTCTATAGAATATGATTGATTGTTAATATTGGGGGAGCCATCGATGGCCATACTACCACTATTATTACACAATTCTGATATGTGAAGTAATTCCAAAGGTTAAGTAATACTTCTAAACACAGATGATATGAAAGCACAGAAAAAATCATTTTCTTACATAATATGTATTCTAACAGGCTGTAGAAGGTCAAAAATAGGGTTAATAGGGCAATAGAAGTTCTTCAAATCATTGGGGAACTTATCATTTAAGAAAATGTTGAAAAGCTATATATTTCTCTCTTTATTTGACTTCCCAATGTAAAGGAAATATTCTTATCTAACATCTGTTCCTGTCTCATCACAGGACTAATAGTTATAGGGTCAATACATTATGGAGCCAAACCTTAAAATCTTGAATCATGGGCAAACAATACCTGACCCAATTTGAGACCAATCCCCTGGCCAGACACCAATCCCTATTAATGATGCACTAGTTTGCTATCAGAATATAGTCTAGCATGGCTGTCCTCTGAGAGACTTCACCCAGCAGCTAACTCAAACTAATGCATACACCCACAGCCAAACAGTGGTTGGAACATGGGGACTCTCATGGAAGAATAGGGGAATGGATTGCTGGTCCCAAAGAGGATATGAAGACAAGCAATCAACTAACCCTGGAACTTGGGGCTCTCAAATACTGAACCATCAGCCAAAGACCATACACAGGCTAGACCTAGGCCCTCCCCAAACATATGAAGCAAATTTGCAGATTGGTGTTCATGTGGGTCACAAGTGGAAAATGGGGGCTATCCCAAAATCTCTTGCCTGTACATGGGGTATTTTCTACTAGCTGGGCTGCGTTTTCTGGCCGGAATAGGAGAGGAGGTGCCTAGCCCAGCTGAGAATTGATGTTCCAGAATGAGGTGATACCCAGGGGAATCTCGACCCTCTAAGAGGAGAAGGGGAGGGGGAAGGGAGAAATAATTGTGAGTGAGGGTGACCAGGAGGGGGCAGTAAGTGGGATGCATAGAGAATAATTAAAATCAGATTTCAAACAAACAAAAAAACAAAATAAAACCTTGAGTCACAGGAAACCATTTTTAGTATATCATTATTTGCAGATAGTATATATAAGTGACCCTAAAAAGTCCACCAGAGAACTCCTAAACCTGATAAACAGCTTCAGTGAGGTAGCTAGATATAACATTAACTCAAACAAATCAGTGGCCTTTATCTACACAAAAGATAAACAGGCTGAAAAAGAAATTAGGGAAACAACACCCTTCAAAATAGTCACAAATAATATAAAATACCTTGGTGTGATAAGGTGAAAGATATTTCTGTTTGTTTTGATTGGATTTCCATGGAAATTTTTCTAAAATTGTATGTGAAATTTACTATTTAATTTCACTAAGAAGTCATATGATATGACTGCTCAAAAGGAAACAAACAAACAAACAAGCAAAACAAAACAAAACAGAAGTAGTCACTGTCCTTTCATTAGGGACTTCAGTCAATGTAGGTTTGGGCAAATGGTAATATTACTTTCTTCAGTGGACTTGAGCCCAATTCTTTCTAACTGAAAATGCATTTCAAAATTTTGTCATTTAACTTACAGAAATTACTTTCATACTATTTGATCCTCTTATGGAATACTTTTGGAAGAATTGAAATGGAAATGAAGATCTATTTTCCTTGCTTCTGCTAAGGGCACAATGATGACTTTTAAGCTAGGCCAACAGAGAAACTACTATACATAAGAATTAAAAATTCTCTCAACCACTTAACCAGATGTTTGGAGAATAGAGAGACCTGAAGGATACTTCTTTATATGATGTTTACATTTAAAATGTATCATCTCATTTGATATTTGTATAGTGTATAGCCATCAAAACCAATCTGAACTTTTATACAAAATGGGTTGTCTATAATACAATTAATTAATTTAACTTATAAATAAAATAACTCTTTGAAGAAAGTCTCAGCAACGCTACAAGAAACTTGCAAAATCATCTTTGATCCATCCTAAAGAGGTTTAATTTTGATTATTTATGCTGTTAAAGAATATTTTAACCCACTCTTGCTACCAGAAATCAAAACAAAGTAAGTTTTCAGATATGAAATAATCAATGACATTTAACTAAGTCATACTATTTAAGTTTGTTCATCAATCTAACAAATTAAAATTAAAAATAAGCTTCATGGCTAACTAAAATTTTACATAAGATAATTAAAAATGCTATTTAACATTATTGATCTTCTATTGCTTCCACTTTTCTTTCTAGATTAAGTAAAAACATTCAGTCTAAATAAACCACTGAGACATAAATCAGTCATTTCAAAAATTCCAATAAAACTTACTGCTTCTCTTTAACTTGAGACAGGACCTCATGTAAAAAGATTACCTCTGAAGCAATATTATAAAACCTCAATCATGTTTTAATTACATTGGTTATATCCTGTAGAGTAAACCATTTTCATCCTGGTGCCTTTATGTTCATAGTACCTTATCCAATGTCTCACAAAACATGAGTTAAGAAATATTGTGATTACAAATGACATAGAGTGCCTGGTAAGACAATAAAGAGTCTAATTTTGATTCATAGAACTTAGTATCTACTACTGTCTGTGCAAATACTTAGTTGTATAATTTATTTATTTTGCTGGATAATTGATGATAAAACATCAAGTAAAACGAAAACAGATGAGAAATTTTCATGAAGTCTTTGGTTTGAAAGTGGTCAAAGGCACATTTTGGTGAGTAGTAGAAAAATGTTAAGCACTTAACAAAGGAAATAAAGTTCTGTGAAGAGAAAGAAAGCATTGATTTTTCCTAATGAATGTTGTTCAGCTTTCTGTAATCGAGAGTCTTAATAGTGGAGATGTTTTCTTTGTAACAACAAATGGATCTAGTGTCGCCTTGATATGCTGTCTTCACGTTCTATTCTGGTGCCTGCATTTCGTTAATATGGCCTGGTGACTGCTGCTGCCAATGTGTGTTCTATACTTCAAATTAGAATCCATGCCCCAGAGTGGTGTAGTCAAAGCATGACTGGCAGTCAGTGGCTGAAGAGGTGGGCTAGTAGAGGTGATGAGATTAATACCAATCTCATAGATCAATACTGGGTGAGGGCTGAATTTCAGATTCTTTTCCTTAACCTATTTTGGTAGAAGTGTTAATAAACAGTGAAGGAGGGAAGACACATGATCTAAAGTAGGAAGAAAAGCATTGCTTGCTGCCCTATTTCTTTCTGATTCCCAAAGTAGCCAAGAAGTCTAGTTCTTTTTTTTTTTCATTTTTTATTAGATATTTTCTTCATTTACATTTCAAATGCTATCTCCAAATCCCCCTATACCCTCCCCCTGGCCCTGCTCCCCAACCCACCCACTCCTGCTTCCTGTCCCTGGCATTACCCTGTATTGGGGCATATGATCTTATTGCTTTAATGGTATTTTTGTTAACAACTACATGAATAATGATATATGGGAGATGAGTGTGCCTGTCTCACTAAACTAGTCTTATGATAACTGCTTTATATACACACTATATTCTCTACTTTTAAACAGTATGATAATGTTCTGATAATTCTTTTATCTGGTTGTTGTAGATGCTTAGGAAATATATGATGTCTATTGCTTGTAGTTCCTAAATCTTTGACAAAAAACTACTTATTCATTTGCTTATGCTTTTTATCTCTAAAATATAATTGTTTATTCATTGTTTTCTTACAATATTTGAAACAGTGACTTTTCTGTATAATTTTAATATACTGATAAAAACAGTAAAATATTACAATGACAGCTTTTCTAATAACTCACAACTGGAATTTCAAAATTCTGACTAACACAGAACAGAAAGTGATTTCTCAATTTGATGGTCCAAAATGATTCAGATGTGGCATTTATATTTTTAGAGTGTTGATTGTCTTGAGCAGGTGCCACCTATGCTTACAATGTATTTTTATATAACCAAATGGAGAGAGAGAGAGAGAGAGAGAGAGAGAGAGAGAGAGAGAGAGAGAGCGAGAGAGGGAGGGAGGGAGAGAGGGAGGGAGGGAGAAAGAGAGAGAGAGAGAACAAGACCATTTCCAGAAAAAAAAAGTAGCAATGGGTATGGAAAATGATTAAACAAGGAGGCTTGGGAAGAGATAACTTGAATTCTACTCAGTTTTAGGAACTGCATTGTGGTTACATCTAAGAAGGAAAACTGTCATCTACCTCTTTGTCCAGTATGAAACTAAGGGAAATTGGAATGTTTCTTCCATTTCTAGCCCTAATGATAAATAATGGGAAAGAGAGTGGAATGTTATGGAAGGGAGCCTGTTTTGATGTTACATTTCACCAGACTATATTTTATAATAGACTTAGCCATTTTGTTACCATTGTGAATGGAGTGCAGAACAGACTCCTCCTGCTTGTCTCTCTTATAAAGAATTTTGTAAAGTGGGATATTTTGGCACAAATTAGGAATTACAATTTTACATGTAAACTTCTTAATGGTTGAATGTAAGTTAAGCTCCACAATGTGTTTTTAATCATATTTTTTGTACCAATTCAATTTATCACAATTAAAAAAATGATATCAATGAACCAAGTTTTCCTGTATTACCAGTGGCTTTGGAAATTTAGAAAGCAACCATTAGCAGTTTGGCCAATTGAAAAACATTTTCTCAGTTTCTCTGGCATTGCTTTTTTCCCAATGGTACCTCAGAGATATAGAAGCTACTTTTTCACACATAATTGCAATTTTATGAAAAAATGTAGCAAGGAAAGTTGTTATAGACAGGAAAGTACTTGAGAAAATATTTACAAATCTAGCAGGAAGCATGTAGATTTCATGCATGAAAAAGCATGAATGAATATCACTTTAATCATGTAATCATACTGTCGCTGGTTTTCATATAATTGGTGAGGAATTACAGTCCTGCTCATAGACTAGATCCATTTTAGGAATGAGACAAATGAAGTGTGAAAAAGTCAGCAATTTGTTTAGCATTAGTACTTTTTAGTTCTTGGCACTTTTTTATTTGATCATAAAAAAGGAATAGCTGATAGAAAAATATTGATGAACAATTGGTAAGGCAGGGCTCATAACACAAAAATACCAAAGTATTATGAAGTTGATTCAGTGAAGTCTGATTTTTTTTTTTAACTGTGGTGTTTTCATTCTTTTTTTTTTTTTTTTTTTTTTTTTTTTTTTTTTTTTTTTTCATTGCTTCACTTTTTTCCCATTGTGAGCATAAAGGNAAGTCTGATTTTTTTTTTTAACTGTGGTGTTTTCTTTTTTTTTTTTTTTTTTTTTTTTTTTTTTTTTTTTTTTTTTTTGCATTGCTTCACTTTTTTCCCATTGTGAGCATAAAGGCTTGCGTTGATGTGTGTAAGGAAAGATAGGGGAAGAGTTGATGTGAGATGAAGAAGTCAATGTGTGATATGTAAGGGTTTTTTTTATGGGAGCGGTTAGAGAATTCTTCTAGGCTGGCAAGTCTTCTAATTTATGTCCCAATGAGGGGACTCTTTTGTAGCTCCAAATTCCCTAATGCTCAAGAGATGAGAGATAGAATATATAGGTCACAAGTTTGAGAGTGATCCAATTATAAGAAGGAAGATAAGAACAGCAGGAAGCCAGCTGCTAACATATGCAGCATCCTGCCCTTATCCTGCCACATAGGTCAGACACGTAGAGACTGTGCCAGACTTTATACATGGATGTGCTCATACCTGGATTGCAATAATTTTGTTTGGTGGCAAACTGATGTAATTTATAGAATATCAAAACAAAATTGGTATGTTGGATTCCAGAGTTTCCTTGTTGTGACACTTTCCAAAACGAAAACCTGCAACTGCTAACAACAACAAGAACAACAACAAAAGTGAAAGAAATGAAAATCAAGCAACAACTGTACAAACAAACAGAGCCAAATGAGAAAAATAAAGAAAAGAAAGAAAGAGAAAAATGAAGGATGACTGTAAAAACATTTTTTTTTTCCTGTCAAAAGGAAAGGAGCGACATTACACACATAATAAAAATAATCTCTGTGCTGTTTAAAATGGCATCAATGCAGGGCTTGGTATTTGCAAGTGTCTCATTTCCATCAACAAGGCAAGCTCCTAATTCACAAATATACACAGTGGGTGACATGAGTTAATAGCACTCTTAGCAGCCGATAATGTGGTGCAGTTAATGTATCTCAGCTTGAATTAACTTTACCACAAGCCATTGTTTCCTTTTTATACAGCACAAGGTCCTGTGGAAAAATCTCTTCAAATCTCACACGGGGAATTCAATTAACATTACTTGCTACTGTACTGCAATACAGAAATGGAGGGGATTTTAACCTTTCTTGAGTTTCCCCGCTGATCAATTCAATGCTTTCCATTAGTTTAACTCCGGTTACCATAAACTCAGATTCATTGTTCAGAAAACACCTCTTTTCTCTTGCACAGCAGAATATCCCCATCATTGAGAAGCTTTGCAGAGTAGACTAAACTGGTTAACGGAGATTTGAATCCAGGAGTGACTTTTGTCCTTGTCCTAACACTTCTTAGCATGCAAATTTAAAAATGTGCAGCTTCTAGTCCATTGGCTTTCCTACCTTCACAACCATCTCTCCGCATAGTTCCTATCATTGGAGCACTTGTCACTTACTCAAATCTTAAGTTTTGTCATTAAAAAAAAAATTAAGATCTTTAGTCAGCAGAAATTTCTTATAGATTCCCCAAATCTAAATATTACAGAAATTTTATAAGTGAAAATATTCAATAATGTCATTGTTTTGAGCTTACTTTTAGCTCACTGCCCAGACCAATGGTGTACTATTACTTTTGTTTCTAAGTAGTATTTTCTGTGCTTTGTCCCTTTCTAATAGCAGAAGAACAGACCTCCAAACAGCCTCCCAGCCTCCACTGCGAGTCTTTCCAGACCTTCATGACTGTATATAAGAGTTTCCATTGAGACCTGAATGTCTTCTGCTAGCCATAGCTCACACACTTGTTTATAGAAGTGAATACCTGGATATAAGAAGCTTTACACACTAATGATCCTTTCACAACGAGTTAGATCCAAGCAAATGAAAGATCTCTAGCACATTTTGAAAGTTAAGTACAGCTTTTTTTTTTTTTTTTTAGAACTGCATTTTATAGGAATCGGAATTAGTAGGCACTACCTGGTGGAAATAGTGATTATTCGAGCTGAATTGTTAGGAAACACCTTTTAGAGGTTTCTAACCACTCCTAAAGACAAGCTTTTACACAGAGTGTTACTGATTATATTAATCTCCCCAAACAATCAATCTCATTGTTCACACAGTATTGACTGAGAAAAGAACTATTTATGCTTGATTGTGGGCATGAAACATAACTGTCCACTGACTCCTTATCAGAATTCAAGATAAATGGCTACAACAGGTGCAGCAGGGCTTTTTGCAAATTATAACTTTTCCTTTTTTTTAAATTTTTTTTCCAATTTTTATTAGGTATTTACTTCATTTACATTTTAAATGCTATCCCCAAAGTCCCATATGCCCCCCCCCACCTACCCACCCATTCACCCTTCTTGGCCCTGGTGTTCCCCTGTACTGGGACATATAAAGTTTGCAAGACCAAAGGGCCTCTCTTCCCAATGATGGCTGACTAGGCCATCTTCTGCTACATATGCAGCTAGAGACACAAGCTCTGGGTGTGCTGGTTAGTTCATATTGTTGTTCCACCTATAGGGTTGCAGACCCCTTCAGCTCTTCCCTTTTTTATTGGATATTTTCTTTATTTACATTTCAAATATCATCCCCTTTCCTGGTTTCACTTCTGAAAACTCCCTATCCCCTCTCTCTCCCCCTGCTTTTATGAGGGTGCTCCCCCACCCACCCACCCACCCACTCCTACCTCACTGCTCTAGAATTCCCCTACACTGGGGCATCAACACAGGACCAAGTGCCCCTCCTCCCATTAATGCCAGATAAGTGTATTCTCTGTTACATATGCAGCTGGAGCCATGGATCCCTCCGTGTGTACTCTTTGGTTTAGTCCCTGTGAGTTCTGGAGGGTCTGCTTGGTTGATATTGTGGCTCTTCCTATGGGGTTGCAAACCCCTTCAGCTCCTTTAGTCCTTTCTCTAACTCCTCCATTGGGGACTCCATGCTCAGCCCAATGGTTGGCTGAGAGCATCCACTTCTGTATGTGTCAAGCTCTGGCAGAGCCTCTGAGGAGAGAGCTACATCAGGCTTCTGTCACCAAGTACTTCTTGCCATCTGCAATAGGGTCTGAGTTTGGCATCTGTATATGGGATGGATCCCCAGGTGGGGTAGTCTCTGGATGGCCTTTCCTTCAGTCTCTGCTCTACACTTTGTCCCTGTATTTCCTTTAGACAGAAGCAGTTCTGGGTTAAATATCTGGAGATGAGTGGGTGGCCCCATCCCTGAATCGGGGGCCTCCCCTAACCTCTGGATATGCTCTCTACAGGTTCTCCCTCCTCTTTGTTGTGCATTTTAGCTAATCTTATTTGTTTCATTTTTTGAATCTTTAACAGATACAATTGTTGAATGTTCTCTGTGTTCTGCCTATGTCTGTTTTCACTATATCAAACTGCCTCAGGAATGCAAGAACACAGCATTGATCAGTAATTATCTGTAAGTTGTTTGACACTAATAGGCCGGTATTATGACAATCAAGCTCCTATAATGACACGGCACACAGACTGACAGACTACAATCCCCTTTTATTCTTTTTTTTTTTTTTTGCATAATTATTTACTTTTCTCTTTGAAGAAATATCTACCAGTATCTCTTTTTCCAAGTAGGGGGCAAATATAGCATAGCTTTCTTCAGTGCAATGTGAGAGAGCATTCCAGGTAAAAGAGAATAGAGAAATAAATAAATAAATAAATAAATAAATGAGCAAGAGGACACATAGGTCAGAAAGCGCTTCAGGGATAAGCATTCAAACCAAAAATGTTCCCAAGACTAGCAACAAGTGAAGCAGATAATCAGCACTTTGCAGAGTGTTAGGCAGAAAACAGTACAAGCCCCTGTGGTCTTCATGTTACAAAGGCATGCTTCCTCTGGAAGCAAAATCTTTCCAGTCCTGGCGTTCTACTTGCTGGTCTTTGACCTTGCATAAATTATTTAACCACTATGAATTCTTTTCAAAAATGTGTGGGAGGAAAGAAAAAAATTAAGAAAAAATATATTGCCCCGTAGGATTAAAGTACGAATCAAAAGAAGTCACCCACATATAATCTTGAAAGCTGTGACGTTGATTACAAAGTGCCTACTAAATATTTTCTTGTACTACCATCATTATAAATAAAAGCAAAATAGAATTAGACTCTTTTTAAAAACAATGCATTGCTTGTTTCCTCTACCTTTGTCTGTATCTTTCCCTTCCTCTTCCCTTCTTGCCTCCTTCCCTCTGTTCCTATTTCCTTCCATCTCACTTGTGTGTATGAGTGTGTGTGTGTGTGTGTGTGTGTGTGTGTG
>NC_034602.1:47729708-47749978 GCF_900095145.1 Mus pahari
GAGAGAGAGAGAGAGAGAGAGAGAGAGAGAGAGAGAGAGAGAGAGAGAGAGAGAGAATAGAGAAGGATCATTGGTGACCCTCTCTCCCAGAAACTTGCATAGTAGTCCCTTCTGAAAACTGTCCCACTCTGAAAACTGTCACTGGGGAGGAAGCTTTGATTTCAGAGCCACCTTGCATTTCCAATGTCCTGCAACTCAAATTTCAAATATGTTTTATCTTCAGCAATGGGATTTTGCCAATTTTCTTAGGAACTGCTATAATGATTTCCATAGTGGCTATAAACGTTTGCACTCCCATCAGCAATGGAGAAGTGTTCCCCTTGCTTCATATCCTTGCTAGCATGAGTTATCACTTGGTTTTTTTGTTTGTTTGTTTGTTTTGGTTTTGTTTTGTTTTTGTTTTTTTTTATATCTTAGCCATTCTTATATGTGTAAAATAGAATCTGAATATAGTTTTTGATTAGCATTTCTCTGATGGCTAAGGGTGTTGAATATTTCTTTAAGTGTTTTTCAGCTAATTGGGATTCTCTGTTTAATACTCTATCTCACATTTCAATTGTATTGTTTGGGTTCCAATGTCTCGATCTTTTGTGTTCTTTATATATTTTAGATATCAGCCCTCTGTTGAATGTGGAGTGGGTGAAAATCGTTTTCCATTGTGCAAGCTGAAATTTTGTCCTAACAACACTGTCCTTTTCCTCACAGAAGCATTTATTTTCATGAGGTCCCATTTATGGATTGTGCCTGAACTGTTGCTGTTCAGAAATTTGTCTCCAGTGCCAATGCATTCAAGGCCATTTCTCTCTCTCTCTCTCTCTCCTATCAGGTTCAGTGGGTCTCCTTTCATGTTGAGGTCTTTGATCCACTTGGATTTGAGTTTTTTTGCAGTGTGGTAGATATGTTCTCTTTAATTTTTCCTACAGTTAGACCTTCACTCTTTTCATGTCACTTTTTTTTTTCTGATATATTCATCTTTTAAGCTCTCCCATCAGTTCCCCTCTAATGGCGCCTTTTCATTTTTCTTAGCTTTTTGTTATACCCCCAATATGGGAATTTGAGCAGTTAATGGGTGCTAGGAGAAAGAATGCCATTTTGTCAGTTGTGTAGCCACTAATAAGTTGTCTATGTCTTGGAAATAATTCCCTACCCATGCTCATGGAAGCAATCATGAAAAATAAAATAAAATAAAAACATGAAAGAAGGAGAGACTTTTTCTGAAGAGATACTTGAGCATGAGACAGAGGCAAATATTTTATATGAATAAGTCAGAAAACAAAGTCAGCACATACAATATTGAGATCATCCAAGAATAAAATAAATACACATCAGCCATTAAGTAAATAAATAGAATGTACTGTAGGGAAGTGAAAAATATTTTGTGACCAATCTCATTCTTCTTGCTTACTCTGCTTTTCTCCTCAGGAGAGCAGCATTCTCTAGAACAATTTCTGTCACAATATCCAGTCTCAAGATTATGCATAGCAATGAGACCAAATACACTTGTATGGAAACTTATGAGATCATGAATTCAAATGAAGATTTTTCGCTACATGTTTATTTTTTCCAGACATTTTGTTGCAGCACTGTGAGTATGGTTAGTACATCATTATTATCTGTGACTTCCAAATTTGTAACCAATAAGACATTTTGAAAAAAAAAAGATAAAATGTAATATTGCTTTTTGAACCCATTTAAAGACAAGACACACATATACTATATTTCTTCCTAGTTGGAAGTTGGATGCACATTAATAAAAATAAAAACTCTCATAAGGGACAGTCAGGGCAGGGCATATTTAATATTTATAAAGATCAGAGACAACCTACCTAGTTTGCTGATATTAGTGAATCTCTAAGATTGATTTAGTTACTAGAGGAAACAATAAGGATGTACAAGAAAATTAAATGTTATCTTCTTTTGCAAAATGAGAAATGGCAAAATTCCCTTCTCTAATTCAATTCTATTTTCAGTTTTCAGGGGTAAATAATCTCAACAAAGAACATTGAAGGATGAGAAGGAATCTGTGGTCAGGACATTGTATCACTTAAGGATTTTAAATAAATTTTTTGTATAACTTAATGACAGTGACAGATCATTCTAGAGGAAAGAATATGGCACTGGAACATATTAGAAAACTAAATAATGATAATAGAAACCATAATGTACAGTGGAGGGAAAGGGAAAAAGATAAACCATTACATTGTAAAGTTAGCTCATAATTAATGCAGTGATTGTGTCATTGCTCCTCATATTTCTATAGACTAGTTTCAAAGATCAAGAAAGAGGAAGATTTTTGTATACAGTAAATGAGTGAGTATATATGTGGCTTATTGGGCTGAATGTTGTGAGTGATAATGAGATCCACTTTGATCTCCTGGCTACATTTATCAAAGTAAAACAGTGTTGAATGAGGAAACTAAGTCCTCAAGCAAGCACTTTCCCACACGCCAAGATTCCATACAACATAACGTTGTACATAGTTAGCATAGCTATTCTGAAGCCAACGATTTTTACTTTGAATTTTATACTTTTTAATCAATTATATTTATACATTAATTTACACCAAGAAAATTGTTTCTTGATTAATCTAGCTTTGTTTTTTTTTTATTTGAAAGTTATTTACAGTAATGTTAATTTTATTAAAAATATAAGGTTTTGACGGCTTTTGGGACCCCTTTTACTGGGTTGCCTGGTCAACCCTAAGCAGGGAGATGTCTAGTCTTACTGTAACTTGATATGCTCTTTGGTGAATATCCCCGAGAGACCTGTCCCTTTCTGAAGGGAAACACAAGAGGAGTGGATGGGGAGGTTGAGGGTTAGGTACTGGGAGGAGATGAGGGAGGGAAACGGGTCAGTATGTAATGTATCAGAGAATAAATCAGCAAAACCTAAAAAGGAAACAAATCTATTCTACTGGCTAACAAAAAAGTAAAAGATTAAAAAAAAAAAAAAAAAAGTCTATGTCTTCCTGTTAAGCGGCGACTTTGGTTTTCCTTTATGAGACAGAAAACAAGACTGTGAATAGTCAGAGGATAATATGGGAAAACACACAACTTGTGAGTTTTAGTATAGGATCTCATTCAACCAAAGGAATGGCTATATTACTGAAAATGAATCCATACCATAGACAGTCGACAACAGTCAACATGCAACCTTCTGAAACCATTTGGGGACTGATGTATAAATAAATTGAATAATTGAGTTTTATGTTATGTAAGTTACTTTAAACAAAGCATTGCAATATTTAGCCAAGAAATCTTGAGAACAACTACTAGTTACATATTTCTAGATTCAAACTGTAAATATCAATGATAAGTATTTATTAAAATACTTTGCAAATCTTGCCTTGACATTTTTAAGACTATATTGTGATGGTGAGAAGTTATATAAATAACTTTTTGGCATTTAAAATCTTCTAAGGTATTTAGTGAGTACAGGTGATAAAATAAGAATATAATTTTAAAGAAACATTTTATATTAAGTGATACCTATCAAACTTATCATTAAATGTCTCAAGAAAATATTCACAAATACCATGCTAATTCAGATCTACGTCCCTTTAGATGATACAACATATAAGAAGGAACACCATAGCACTTATCTACCATTAGCAAGGGCTTGCCACCCACATGCAAAACTATCCTGTTTTGTCTATTTATGAAATACTTAACATGGATTCTTTTTCCTCTGATTTTCCTTTTTATTTATTAATTAATTGATTGATTTACATGCAAATGCTGTCTCTTCTCCCAATCCTCCCCTCACAGAGTCCCTCCCCTCATCCCTCCTCTCCTTCTACCCTGAGAAAGTAGGGCCACCATGGGTATCCCTCCACCCTGGTACATCAAGACTGTAGGGTTAGGACCAATCTTTCCCACTAAGGCCAGGCAAGATAACCCTATATGCTGGCAGCCTTGGTCTAGTCTGGGTATGCTCTTTGGTGACTCTTTGGTTGGACCTGCCAAGTGACCAGGGTAGTTGACTCCTTTGCTCTTCCTGTGGAATTTTATCACTTTTGGTGTTTTCAATTCTTCCCCCAATGTTGCCTGTACTGTGGACAGCTCTCCACATGACCCTACCTGCTCTTTGGGGTTGGAGGCAAGTTGGCACAGAGTAAACACCACAGACTCCAGGAGCAGTGAGAAGTGCTGCAGCAAGCTCATCTGAGCACTGCTGCAACCTCCTTTAATACCCTTCATTCACGGTCCCATCAGTCCCAAGAAAGTATCTATTCTAAACAGCAGTTCCAGATTGGCTGGCATTATTGGCACCAGCAATCCTTGCTCTCTCAGGTAGTCCTCAATTAGGTCCTCTTATAGAAATGCTGGTGTCACAGGCAGTCCTCAATTAGGTCCTCCTGCAGGAGATGCTTTTGCAGCTGCACAGACCCCCAGTGCTTACAAAGAGGCATTCTTGTGGTTCCCACTATACCCCAACTCTTCCATACGAGTCCTCCAATTCTGTCCAATGTTTGAGTGTAGTATTGCACTGGCTTCTATTGATTATGTTCTGGTTGTCTCTGCTGTTGGCTAGCCTGGTAGTTCCTGGGTGTTCCTTGTTGGAGTAGAACTCCTGGGAGGCAGACAGAGCTGTAGGTTGGGGAGCAGTGTACAGATCCACAATGGCAGGTGGAGATAGGGGCTGGACTATTCAAGACTTTTGATCTTTAAAAAAAAATTATAGCAGTCACAACAATCACTGACATGGCATGGAAATCCTTGGGGGCAGTGGTGGCAGTCCTTTCTTGGCTATAGCCAAATCTATCCCTTAACATGGGTTCTTTAAACATTGTTCCATTCTGAGCCATCATAAAGTTAAGCTAAGCATTGCTAAATAGGTTCTAGAGACATGATATATGAGAAATGTGTTTTTCATTCTCTACCCATTATGCTACACTCAGTAGACTCCTTCCGTGTGTCCAGTGTCCATCTACTGCTTTTGGGAAATGTCTACCCTTCTAGAGTAGTAGAAAATGAGCACATTCTGCATTACTCAGGCAAAATGGCATTCAAAGATGGAAACTGTCTCTGGAGAGGTGTTCTCTTTGTCTGGCGGAAGGAGGATTCTCAGTTATGACAAAGGTACAGTACTAGAGGAACTTCTCTGATGGCTGCTGAGATTCACATCATGTCAGTCAATGTCTGCTCACAGTCCTGGATTCAAGGCTGCTTTAGACTTTGTGTTACTTGATGCTTTCCATAGATCACTGTTTAACTCTTACCTTTGCCCCCTCATTATTCCAATCTCTTGTCAAAAATACGTTTTTATTAAATTTCTCTGTCCAACCTATCATGTACATTCTGTCTTTCAAACTATCTTAGAGTTACAGAAACCAAATATAACCTGAGACTTCTAGTGGAATTGTCCACTGGAAGGTGACTTCTCAGTTGAATTTTGATTGTTGATAAAGGGTAGGGGTCAGATGTGGTACAGATGTAACTGGTGGTTTAGAACATATAGATTCAGACACCAAAAGTGAAGTTCCTAGAATACAAGCATTGATATCACATGTGAAATTGACACATATGCAAATACTTAAGGCATAAACATTAAAAAAGAAACAAACCGACTGCACCATGTTCAGCGTGAACCCGGTGGAGGGTCCCAAGGTCCCCAGAACACTCTCCATGCCGCAGGCCCCCTAGCACACCCAGGATCTTGGGATCACTGAGATCAGTCTATGCAGAAGAGCACATGGTCAGCAGAAGCAACAGAGCTTCTTGGACAAGGTCCCTTAAGGTCTTCACCCTCAGCCAAGAGACAGAGCTGAGACCCAGACCCCTGGACACCTTCCTTGCCAGAGGAGAGTATGTCTCCAGAGAGGGCTCTGTCCCCAGGACTCAGGAGGTGGATCTGAGCTCCAGACCTCTGTGCACCTTCCCTGCAAGAGGAGAGCTTGCCTGCAGAGAGTGCTCTGATCACTGGGACTCAGGAGAGAGTTGGACTCCCAGGAGTGCTGACAGAGGCTAACAGAATCACAGGAGGAACTAGCTCCACCCAGAGACAGCTAGAACATCTAACAACAGAGATTACCAGATGGTGAAAGGCAAACATAAGAATTTTACTAACAGAAACCAAGACCACTGGGCATCATCAGAATCCAGTAGGCCCACCACAGAGAGTCCTCGATACCCCAACACACCAAAAAAAAAAAAAAAAAAATTAAGATTCAGATTTAAAATCATATCTCATGATGGTGGTAGAGGATTTTAAGAAGGGCATTAATAACTCACTTTAAAAATACAGGAAAACACTGCTAAACAAATAGAAGCCCTTAAAGAATTACAGGAAAAGACTGCTACACAGGTAGAAGTCCTTAAAGAGGAAACACAAAAATACCTTAAAGAATTACAGGAAAACACAACCAAGAGCAGGTAATGGGATTGAACAAAACCATCCAAGATCTAAAAATGGATGTAGAAATAATAAAGAAAACACAAAGGGAGACAACTCTGGAGATAGAAACCCTAGGAAAGAAATCAGGAACCATAGAGGCGAGCATCAGCAACAGAATACAAGTGATGGAAGAGAGAATCTCAGGTGCAGAAGATTCCATAGAAAACATGGACACAACAATCAAAGAAAATGGAAAATGCAAAAAGATCCTAACTCTAAACATCCAGGAAATCCAGGATACAATGAGAAGCCCAAACCTAAGGGTAATAGGTGATGAGAATGAAGATTTTCAACTTAAAGGGTCAGTAAATATCTTCAACAAAATTATAGAAGAAAACTCCCCTAACCTAAAGAAAGTGATGCCCATGAACATAAAAGAAGCCTACAGAACTCCAAATAGACTGGACCAGGAAAGAAATTCCCCCAACACATAATACTCAGAAAAAAGAAACAAACCTGTAAATTTACTTTGAAAGCTTTGCTTTACCACGTTCTAAATGTCATTTGTGTGTACGCTAGACTTGAGTACAATTAATCAGACCAGTCATGCAAGGCGTCACTTGATAACTTTCTTCTATAAGTCAGAATAAATATTATTTCAATAGGAGTTATACATATATCTAACTCTAAAATCCTGACTTCTGATAGAAATTTTAATAACAAAAACCTAGAATGAAGAAGCACAGGAATGGCAGCATTCAAAATTGTTCACTGTAATAGAAATAAAGAAAAAGAAAACTGCATATTTTTTAAAAATTACTAGGTCTTAAAACATTAAGTTTTCTGTTATGTATTTCAGTTTTTATTATATCACTCATTGAGAGCTTAAAAAGTTTTGGTCTTTATAAACCAGATTCATACTACAGGTTATGTACTGGTGAGATAAAGTTCTGTACTTGACTTTATCGTAGTAACTTATCAATTTATTAATCATTTCATTGATTTGTTAGACTCTGGAGGACATTCTACAAGATAAAAATTGGTATGTAAATGTCTGTCAAAATTTTTCTCTTAAAACTTCACAGGCATGGAAAATATAGTTCTTTGTAAGAACACTTGCCCTCAGATAAGATTAATCTTGAACCTGAATAGAGAAGTAATTGAGAATCCCATAAAAAGCAAGATGAGAGATAATTTATTATGTTCTCTCTCTCTCTTTCTCTCTGTCCCTGTCTCTCTCTCACACACACATGCACGCACACATTCTCTCTCTCTCTCTCTCTCTCTCTCTCTCTCTCTCTCTCTCTCTCTCTCTCTCTCTCTCACTTTCTCTGTTTTCTACAAAGCATAATGTTTTGATTAAATGATAATGTCAAAAATGTATACCCTGAGAACAGGATTATAAGGCACATAATAGTGCAACACTTGGTTCGCTACTTTATAAATATTTGATCAAAATGACTTAAAATAGAAGTCACCTTTTTGTGGCCCATTTAGCAAGGTAATTGATACAAACCAGAAAAAGAAAAGTGGAGGAGGAGGAGGAGGAGGAGAAGGTCTTCTCTAGTCTAGTATCATTGCAGTAAATCATTGTTGCCTCAGTTTTTTCCTACATTCATCAGGTATGAAGCTAAAGAATGGAAATAATTGACTCTCAGTCATTGTGCAACTATTATACAAAGCAGGAAAAGAGTGTTTGTAAATCCTATCACCTTTAACCGCTCTAACATTGGCTCTGTTAACAAAATAAGGGCAGACCTCTTTCTTCACTTTGAATAAGTTCCATAGTTCTTTGTACATTTTGCCAAAAATATATACAATATTGTTATCTTCTACATATCTGCTTCCCACGAGTTCCTCACACTATATATTTTTGTGGAGCATTTTTAAAATGAGAGATATTTTAAAAACTGCAAAGTTATATACGTAAAATTATAGCTAGGGAAGATGCCACACAAAACTTTCAAAGGAGTATCCAAAAAGACCAATTAGTAGATTATAGAAAATGCTATTACCTGACCAAAGTTCTGAACTTAAAATTTATCTTAAATTCTGTTCACAAAAGACAATTTAGTATCACCAGAGAATCTAATGCTAATTAACTAATATAATTTTCTCTTTTATGGAATTAGAGAAAATGACAGACTATCAAAGCAAAGTCTATCTCTTTGATTGTAAAATTTTATGACAGACTATAAATAGAAGTTGAGAAGTTCCTTTGAAAAATGAAAGGATGAGTCATACTTGAAGACTTAGAGAGCAGGTGTGGGAAGGGTTTAACAGCAACAATGAATGTGGATGTGATAGACAAACACTTTCTTTAAAAGGCAAATGCCCAGGTTACATCAGGCTACACTTTGAGTTAGAAAGGAGGTAAGCAGTTTTAAATATTATAAATCAAATAATTTAAGTTCATGTACTTTCATAAAACATAACCTGAAAACAAGATCTAGAAAAAAGGCTTAATTTCTACTATAGGAATAAGGAAGAAGATATTCAGGTGTGAATTTGGCAACAAGCTCAGTAAACAATCAGTTGATGTTAAAAGATGAGAAAAACAAATACCAAAAGTGAAAAAAACAGCAGAACAAAAGGAAAATCTAAATAACTGGATAGAATTGGAAATTAAATATTGGCAGATGACATAAGTAGTAAATAATTACTTTGGACAAAAAGAAAAAAACAGAAGGCTGCAAAAAATAAACGAAGTCACTGAAATAAATGTATTTTGCATTGACACAAAAAAATAATTTCTTTGATTTTAAGTGAGCTTTCAAGGGGAATTTTTAATTCTACAAATACAAGTATTTTATATACCCATCATTATATCCAAAAATAACCACCAAAATATCCACTTAAAGCTAATGATCAAAATTATGTATGAAGCCGGGCGTGGTGGCGCACGCCTTTAATCCCAGCACTCAGGAGTCAGAGGCAGGCAGATTTCTGAGTTCAAGGCCAGCCTGGTCTACAAAGTGAGTTCCAGGACAGCAAGGGCTATACAGAGGAACCCTGTCTCGAAAAACCAAAAAACAAACAAAAAAACAAAAAAACAAAACAAAACAAAACAAAAAACAAAAACAAAAACTATGTACGATTGTGTGCTTGCGAGATAGCTTAGATGTTTAAGGCACTTTTAGAGGACCTAGGTTTGATTCACAAGAACCACATCAGGTAGCTCACATTTGTTAGTAACTGCAGCCATAGGAGATATATCCCTCTTTAGCCTACAAAGGTACATGCACACACATAGTATACATCGACACATTTAGGCAAACTTATATTCATCTAAATAAAATAATCTTTAAAATTATATAACATAATATACTTTATATAATATATACATTGATAATTTTGGAATTTCACACCATGAACCCAAGCCTTCTCACTTTCCTTTCTTCCGCAGTCTGTCCCTCATCCCTTTGGGACCACTGAGCATATACAACAAGAAGCTAGAGGAGTAGGAGAAGGAATAGGAGGAGGAGGAGGAGGAGAAGGAGGAGGAGGAGGAGGAGGAGGAGGAGGAGGAGGAGGAGGAGGAGGAGGAGGAGGAGGAGGAGGAGGAGGAGGAGGAGGAGGAGGAGGAGGAGGAGGAAAGATCCAACTTGTGTTGCCACATACTCACTGGAACATAGTCGAAGTCCTGGGGCTTTCTCAACTGAGAGTCTGCAGTCATCAATACCATGGCAAAAAGTAGCTTCCTTGCCTTTTAAAGTCAGTGGGAGCACAGTTTATGGAATTACAAAAAGGTTTCTTGTGATAGTGCAGACCAGGGACATCCACATGGTCTGTGGCAGCAGCATGTACCACTAACACCATCATGGTGACTGGTGGTAGTACAAACCATGGACATCAGCATGACTTGCTGCTGCTGCTGCTGCTGCTGCTGCTGCACAAACCATAGACAACATCACATTCCTCATTGGCAGCACTGGCCAAGGACATTAATATGGCCCTCAGTAGCAGCATGACCTCAGGTTATCAACATGGATTTGGGCTGCAGCATAGACTATGGATATTTTTATGGTCTTCAGTGGTATCACAGGTCAAAGACATCAACACAGACCTGAGCTAAGTAAGACCACTGATAATATATTTATAATTAAAATTGTGATTATTTTTAGTTTGGAAGGAAGAAGTGGATACTACTATAATTTATTTAACTCATATTTTAAAATAAAATAAACAGAGAAATAAATACATGTGCCTAGAATAATAAATACATCAAGAAATGGAATCATGAATATTATAATAAGTAAAGAAAATGTAGCAAGTGAAGTAAATGAATTATGCTGTTCATAGGAAAAGATTAAGTTGCTAATATGGATTTTCAAACTTGTATCTTAATTGATGTAATAGAGTTTAAATTTCAAAGAAAAAATATTATAGGAATGAATAATATATATATATATATACATATATATGTTTATATAGAATCTTTTTCTTTTGGTCAATTGGGTTATAGCTATTGATTGTTTATAGTAAATTTGAATATTTGTGATCAATATGAGCAAAAATGGAAAATTTTAATTACCAGGCGGTAGTATCTCATGTTGTTTGATATGAGGTTTTCAAGATACATATCAATATTAATAAATCAACAGTGTGAGGCTATGATCCTACAAAATAATATTGACTTTAATATATTGAATTTAGTTAGTACATTAAAACTCATAGGAACTTGTTTGTTTAAGATAACTTTCCTAATAAACCTTGACATACTTGAAAAATATTTTATTTTCTCTGACTTGTTACCACTGAATGTAGCAAATATTCAATAAATGTTTACTATTACTGTTAAACAATTTAAAAACATGTCTTAACTATTATTTCTATTTATTATCATGTTAATGAAAGTTATAAAGAATGTTTTCTATAGTTCACCAAGCAAATGTGTCATTTCTATTAATATATTTTATATCACAATAAATCAATATATAACAATATTTTAAAGAAAGTTCTGAAGTGTTTATATTTTTAAGTAGCAGATTGTGCTGTCCTTGACAGACTTTTGCTGTAGGCAAATGTATTATGCATTAACTTCTTAATATTGAGTACATGTGTGAAGTAGGGTTTATTTTGAGTACAGTTCTAGAGTTCAGACCATCATGTCAGGGAAGTCATGACAACTGGAGATATTGAGGCTTATTGCATTGTATCCAGTGTCAGGAAGAAGAGAGGTGAATGCTGCCATTCAGTTCCTTTGTCTGTTATATTCAGACCGGGATCCAAACAGTAGAGTGTTAGCTCTTGCATGGATGTTGCTGTCTAAGATTACTCAGGCACACCAAGTTGACAAGATTAGCATATGGCTTGAATTCTAAATCCTTATCCTAATGTCATGTACTAAAAGCATTTCCACCTACCTATGAAATTAGTAAGAGGTTGTGAAACTTTGGGATTTGGAAGCAAGAGAAGGAAAGTTAAATCACTGAATACATGGCATTTGTACTATTTGGGATCAAATCCTTCCATTTCCCTCTTTACTTTCTTCTATTGTAGTTGAGTGGCTTCCTTGATACTCTTCCTTGCTGTCGGTTCTAAGCCAATATGGATAAAGATCAAAGACTCTGTAACTACCAAAATAAAATTTCCATCCTCACAAATTGTTCTTCAACATATAGACAGAGTAATGAAAGCCTGACTAAAAAGCACTCCAATATAAAGGTCTGTCACTGTGAGAGTCTGAAATTTAGTCGAACACCCCTCCCCCCAATAAAATGGTCCTGTGTCCCATTTGTGTCTTGAAGTGAAAATCAATCATTGTTACTGGTACAAATAGTGAAAATAAGATGTTAAACTCCAACTACCAAATTATACCACTTTATCTCTTTTTAATTCAGTTTTCTTTTACCTATTTTTATATCCATTTATTAAATGATGCTATGTTTATCATCACCAAATATTTAATACAATTAACAAAAAATGCATTGTACTTTTTGTATTTAGTAGTTTCTTTTATCATTTAAAATCTGTCTGATATTAATATAGTCAACCTAAAAGTATGTAGTAGTATAAAATTAATAGCATTTTAATTTTTAATATTATTTGCATGGATAATCTTTTCCATGCTTTCTTTTTAAATATATTTGTATCTTTGAATGAAAATGAATATAAGATTCATAGAATTGCAACCTGTGTTTCTGTCTAAACTCTCTTCTGGATTAAAACATTTAGGCTGTTTGCATAAGGTGGCACCTACAATTTTTTATACTATTTTTGTTTGATTTTATACTATTCAATTTATATTTTATACTATTATTTTATTTGTTTTTTACATGTTTAGAACTTTTTTGACTGTTCCATACTCTCCTAATTTTTTTAAATATTTAACTTTTCTGTAACGAATTGAATAGCTTCTTTTAAAATTCCTGATCATATATGCCTTGCATAACTACATTTTGTGATTATCACAGGTGTGTCACAAAGACTGTGCACTGATTAATAATCAAATACTTGCCTGTTTTTGTCTTCATTTTAATCCTATTGGAATGCTGATATCATAAAATTACATCTATATACATTATTTACCCCAAATAAATTAAACTATAAAATTATTTGTTCATACTTATTATCTATAGCAGAAAGTACAAAGTTAAAAACTAAAATCAAATTGATATTTAGTTTTAAATATATACTTTTAAATGTATTAGTATTTTAAATCATGTGGGAAAGACAAGTGAATTTGCAAACTATTGTTTCATTGATACAAGCTTTACAATTAGACTGTATTTAGTTTTAATATTTTTTATTCCGCCTATGACTTACACTTTCTATCTAGTTCTCTTTAGTTTCAGCTCACCAGACATCAAAGCTTGGACATCTCATGGAGCAGGCATAGTAACAAACATTACTGATTTTGTTATGAACATCTTAATCTCTTTCTAAGTTTTCAATAGTTAATTTTTTCAGATAAGGATTCTTTATTAACTCTTTCTCACTTACCACTTTCACTGTCTTGGCTTACATACAAAGTGTCTAATCTAAATAATAAATATAAATATATTAATAATAATATAATAATATAAATAAATAATAATAAATCTAAAATCATACTGTAAGTTCTTTATTAATAATGAGTCATTTCTATTTTGAAACTTTCAATAACTTTTCTTCCATCCAAAACTCAACTGGAATTTGTTTCAGTGAACCCTTTTGAGGCCATTGTGAGAGCATCTAGCTTTAATGTTTAACAAATCATGAAAGTCTCCAAGTATTGTAATTTTAAACATTCTTTCAACCCTTTCACCCTTCTTATGATATTCTCAAAATGTTGTGGCTGGTTGGTTTAACTGGACTCTGACTGCCCCTTAGGCTCTAGTGACAAGCATTCTATCTTTATCTTTCCTTTCCGTATTACCTTCTCAAAATTTTTCCTTTGTTCTTTTTTTCAAGTGTGTTGATTCTTTCTCATGCTTTCTTAAAGCCTCTTCAGCACCTCAGTAGTAAATTTTTTATTTCAATCATCTTCTTTCAGTTCTATAAATTCTTTTTGATTTCTTCAAATGTTCTTTTTTTTTAAGCACATATTTTCCTTTGGCATTCAACACTCTAAAGTTTCCCGTCTCTGATTTGAACATAACAATCATATCAATTTGTTCATCTATTTTTTTGAACTTTTTTTCACAGTATCTTTTAGCTTCTTGTACTTCTTTCTGAGAGTAGTTTAAGGTGTATGTCTAGTAGATTCTTGAAGACTTTATTAGTGATGGTTTGGATCTTTTCCCATTAAACATCTTATGTGATTCTATTCACTGTCCATTCTTTAAATTTTGGATATATGAATTTAGAATTACTATGCAACTTTGGAATTCTGACTTCTGCCTTTCCCTGATTTTAGCCATTGGTTTAATTTAATATATATTTTCTCTCTCTCTCTCTCTCTCTCTCTCTCTCTCTCTCTCTATATATATATATATATATATATATATATATATATATATATATATATGGTTATCTATCTAGGTTACCTTTTAACAGAAAGATGTGAAACAAAATGGAAGCGGTGAAGAAAACTGAATTAGTTCTTTAATTGTTTAAAGATTATTTTAGTCAGAGGCCAAAGAGTTCTTAAGGGAAAACAATAGAAATCACCACATTCTCTCTGTCTCTCTCTGCATCACTGTGATAAGACAAACAAAACATGCTACATATAAGGATCAAAGCACAGAATTCATTCACTTTGAAAACTCATGTCTTTTACTCACTCTGTTTTATAAATGCTGTTTGTGGTCTGAGATAGGAATATTCACAAATTTCCCAGTCCTTGGGTCACTGGGCCTCTGTGCCACTGAGTCACTGAGCCACAGAGCCATGGAGCTAGGCCTAGTGACTGCTAACATCTTGAATTGGCTAAGATTAGCAGCCATTTGCTGTCCAGGCATTGGGGTGGAAGTTAGAGGTTTCTAAAAGGTCTCCAGAGTTTCAGATAGTTACATTAGATATACTGGGCCAATGAAATACCAGTCTAGGTGTAGAAATAGATACCTAGTACTCTCTCATCTGCAGTATCCCAAGAAATCTCTATATTATCATCTTCTATACACATAAGAAAACACAAAATGTTTCTAAAGTCAGAAACCTGGAGATTGAAATTAGCTCAATCTGATGCTAATATTCACTTGATATGTTTTTATTTCTCTAAGAATTCATGAAAAGAAAGTCAGAAAATTATGAGAAGTCAACATATGTTAAGAAATATCAAGCTTCTTTTCAGTTCTCCAGGAAGAAAGCAATTTTTATTTGTAATATAATGCAATTTTTGAAAGATTTTAAGTTTGTGGAAACCAATGGGAACCAAGGAATTCACAATGTTACCATTTCATGCCACCATATAGCAAAATATAAGAAATATTTGGAGCTTCAAAAGCAAAACAATCTTTGGCTACATTGTACCCTTGTATGGGTACAACTTTGGAGACGGAATAATTACAGCAACAATCTGCACAATTATCCAAGACTCTCCCAATGAAACAAGATTTTCAACTACATTCCAAATATTTCAAATCACCCTTTGCAGAACATCTAGGTATATGCTATGTTTCTCTCCATGGACCACTTTTGGAGACAATAATTTAAAAATATTTACCACCAGATATTCAGAAGAAGTTCAGAATTAATACAACAAATTATGCCAGATTATGTTTTCTGTAAGATGAAGGTTTCCAGCCAGAATATATATATATATATATATATATATATATATATATATATATATATATATATATATATGGATGGCAACATTTCCATAGTACAAGTTATTGTTTTTCAGTATTAACTGATTGTACCGAACTCAGAGGAGATGGGCTCAGAAAATTAATGCCAACACTCAGATTAGGATATTCATTGGACCTTGCCTTGGAACTATTTCTGAAGCATTTCAACAAGGAAATGATACACAAACTAAGAGTCTGTTAGCTGACTGAAGATAGTAGAAAAACTTAACCAACTCTATCCATCCTTGTTCTTACCTTTATAATCAAGAAATCAATACAGGTGGAAGATAAATATTGTTTAACACTATGGAGATGACAAGGGAGAGACTGGGGCATCTGATTAACTGGAAAAGCATTGAGACAATAAATAATGGGCGATTACAAAAGTAATGCTTCCATCAATGAAGCAATAAAATCCTTCTTCATTGAAAGTCTAGTACTGGCAAGCCTGGGGAAAGCAGTAAAAGCCATTCAAATTAAAGGACCATATCTATGTCATGGGGGCCGTAATCTCTTTATACACTCTGTAAAAAAGCCATTTAGGTCCACTTTACTCACATGAACTCCTTAGAGCTTGAAGTGTTAGGGAGCTAGGAATGTTTAGATTCATGTTTTGATTACAGGAAGGCAATAGGATTTATTTGTATGTAAAGTTGCAATACGACTATATCATTGTCTATAGTGCTAAAAACAGGCATAATAAAAGCTGAAGACTTAGGATAGAGAGTTGAGAAATGAAGTAGACTGAAATAAGCAAAGTTCATTCATGAAATTAGAGAATGCTAGCAGATTTCAGAACACATAGCACTCACACTTGATTATCTTTAGCTGGAAGAAAATAACTCACGATTATTGCACAACTGATCTCATACAGTTGAGATCACTAGAGTCACCATTTAAATTACTCAGTCTTGCCGGGCGTGGTGGCACACGCCTTTAATCCCAGCACTTGGGAGGCAGAGGCAGGCGGATTTCTTAGTTCGAGGCCAGCCTGGTCTACAGAGTGAGTTTCGCTGCTTGTGGACGTTGTACATCGTGGTGCGCACTAGGCTCCGCACCACGATGTACAACGTAAAAAAAAAAAAAAAAAATTACTCAGTCTTGCTTACAAGATCAGAGACATGCTCTCTTTCTTGCTTTTTGATAAACACCTGCAAAAGGAAAGGAAAGATTCTTACATAGTTCGGACTTCCTCTCCGGTTTTGCCATTATTTTCTCGTGTTGGATTTAGTGTACTCTTCATTTAGTGAAGATCAAGAGTCTAGTTAACTTTCTTGCAATTTCACAGTGGAAACATAACCTATAACCCTAAGTATATGACCTTTTAATAACTCTTTATGTATAGTTTTTATACATTGAATATTAGATAAAATATGTCTTTTAACTTTGTGAGCATAAAATTACTTCTATTTCCAATTACAGTTTTACTTCCTTAGCTCCTGATCAATGCCATTTTCATTCTTGACTTTGTCTCTCTGTATAACTAAGTTTCAAAAATATTTATTAAAACTTTCCTGGGGTTCAGGAATTGTCATGACTACAGGGATACTAGCTAGCTCTGTTGTCTTGGGAAAATGAGCAAAATTGATTTATCTCATTTATCTGTACAAGAGGTTATTAGATGCATGCATTTAGAGAACTTAAATATTTGGTGGTTTCTTTCTTTTCTTTTCTTTTCTTTTTTATTTTTGTATAATCTATGTATCAACTGCATCATGGACAGCTATCTTAAGGGTATCAGTGACAAGGAACAACACCTCAATCACCTGTATGTTACAGTGAAATAGTTTGGATTGGATTATTTTTGTAATTGATATTGTTTATAATATTGAACTACCCCATAATACACTTTATATTGTACACATTATTTTAGTAAAATGTTGTTTTTTTTTCTTTAAGGCTGAAGGTTGTAAACAGTACACAGAGTAAACAGTGAAGAAAATATATTTAAAGATATGAACTACTAGAGATTGTTATTTCAGAAACAGACAATGAGATTTATAGGCTTCTCTCAGAACAACAACAACAAAAAAAAAAACATAAATATCACTAAGGAAAAACCCAAACCATGGGAATTGTAAACAAATTGAAAATGACTACACAATTCCATCCCAGTTTGGGATTTGTATAGCTGTAAATTTTTCTATAAGTCAATTGCATGTTCTGTTCAAAAAATGTACTTTATATTTATTTGAAGATAATCATGTTATACACACTGCCATGTAGACACTGTGCTGCAGGGAGTCTCCTTTCTAGAGTAAGAGGTTCATTCTCAGAGCTGTTTCTAGTCTATCCCTTTCCCTTTCTGTGAAGTTCATATCCACACTCTTTGGACTGGAGATGTGGTCCCCTTCCTGGTGTAGCCTTAGTCCCTTAAAAAGAGTGAAAGTGAACCCAGCTGTGCAAAGCATCAACATTTTACCTCAATTTGAGAGGTTTCTCAAAAGTTGTCTTAATTTCAATTTTTCCTTATTGGCAAATGACTCCTTATTGTAACTAGGTTGTAGGCCACCATATAACTATAGTATGAGGCACTGACCTAGGAGTATCCATCAATCAACTATATATAAGTATTTTCCATCTTTAAATTTCAGCTTCCCAAGAGCTCAGCTGTAGCAATGGTTTCTGCTGTATTTTTCTACATGAGACTGTTTTAATTACTGTTGCATGAGCAGCTTCCTTATTAGATTTGATCTTCACAACCAGCATTATGCAACTCCTTAGAGAAAAAAGGAACTTCAATATATTCAAAATATGAAATAATAAAAACTCCAGCATTGGATTGTACGTCATTTTCTCATAACTGATAACAGTGAGTACAAAAAGGAAAGGCAGTTTGCTGAGGTACCTTCTCACCATAATGGCACAGAATAGTACTCTGTGCCTTAGACAGACTTGTAGTATTACTTCTTTATTGAATATTCACTTACACACATGTAGACTTTCTAAAGGCACAATATAATGATCCAATCAGAATAAACTAAAGAATAATTTAAAATGTTATTAAAATAGTCAAAACTCTGAATCATGACAAAGTCAGCTTACAGGATAATCAGAAGCATTGCATCCTGTTATTTTATTTTTTACTTCATTTAGTTTGTTTCTATTTTTGGAATTACATACTTACTTCATTATAATTGTATTTATATAGTGTTGAAACTGCATAATTCTCTACAGCTTTCAGATAATGTAGAGTAGTAACAAATAATATCATAAAGGTTATGTTGAATTCAGTTTCAAAATAACTTCACATGTATATACCTCTCTGAATCAAAATTAATGATCTGAGGCCATATTTAAGCTTTTAGGACTCAATGTACAACTCATTATGAATAAAGGACATTATCATTGATAATAGGATAATTTCTAATACATGTGTACAAGCACAAATGCATGGGATAAATGTTCTGTTATGAAAAATCATAACAAAATTGTTCATGAGAATTCTGTGCCTGTATGAAACAGTAAAATCCTCAAGCCCTTTAATTTGTTTCCAAACCAAATAAATTAATTGAGAAGATTCACATGCATAAATATATCAAATGTCCTTTCCTTGTATAAACAAGTCAACAATACGAACCTCAAAAGAATTAGTGGCCTGTTCTTGATGAATTTAAAATTGATTGGATAGAGAATAAGCTTGTACATGAGAAATTTGAAGTAAGGGTCTTAAGAAAAGAGCAAACCTAGTAAGCCCTACAGGAGTTTTCAATTTGTAATTGGTAAGGACACTCAGATGAACGTAAGTTATTTTACATTTCCAGTAAAATAAAAAAGTATAGAGATATTAATTAGGTTACATTCTAAAGTCGTAGCAACCAGACAAAAGCCAGCCCTCTTTTAGCAGGAGATATTAAAGCAAGGTTATATCTTAATTATGAAAGGAGACATCTAAAGAGCAGATTAAGCTTTGGAGCAAGAGCAGTTAACAAGAAAGTGTTCATATTTCTGGCTAAAGGCGATTAACCTGAATAAAATTTATTTCATTTAAGAGCAAAAGCATCTAAAATTCAAGCTGTAATGAAGTAAGTATCATCTTTCCTTTGAATGTACAAAACTCTCCAATTTACAAATGAATTGGAATACCTGTTCCATCTTTTAGAAAATTTTACTTAAAGAAAGCTTAGTTAGGTGTCACATTAAACAAAAATATCTATAGTTCAAAAATGCTATTTTCCTGTGGTTGGTTAATCACGTAAAAGCTAGTTTTGCATTCTGACTGCATTTTTTGAAGTATTTTAGCTTCTGCTAATTTTTTTCCCTTTGAAAAATTAATCATAGTGAAAGCAGATATGCACAGCCATAACACTTTTAATATTGATTTATATCTCACATATATCAATGCTAAATAAATAAACCAGGCACAGAGATGAGAGTGACACAAATATGGACGAAGGCTTTGCAGGAATCAGAAAAGTTAGCCTGCCATCAATTAGATTGTGTTTCTTTAGTTTCCTCATGATGTCACAAGGATTATTAAACACTGAATTTTTCAAGTGTTCTTTTAATTAATAAATTCACTGACATCCTGGTCCTCCACTCACAGGGGGGACCCTCCACATATCCCCCATCCCCTTCTCCTCTAAGATGTTGGAGCCTGCTCTGGTATCCTCCCACCCTAGCAAATCAAGTCTTTTATTTTTATTTTTATTTTTATTTATTTATTTTATTATTATTTTCCTTATTTACATTTCAAATGATATCCCGAAAGTTCCCTAT
>NC_034602.1:47750496-47779042 GCF_900095145.1 Mus pahari
CTCCTCCTCCTCCTCCTTTTCCTTTTCATTCTTCTAAATCTGGCCTTCATACTTTTGTGGCTTTTGGAACACTGAGAGGGTTTCAAATATTTTTCTGTGCAACCTTCCTTTTTTCTTTCCACAAGAAAACTGTACTTATGAAGCAAAGCCGGACAAACTTTTTTTGGGATAATCAAATACTTCAAAAATGTAATTTTTATTTGTTCCCAGGAATATCGAGACTACTACTGTCACCTCATTTAACTAAAAGGGACAAGAAATGTAATTTTCCAGTCATTATACTTACTAGTTCAGAGGAGGCTCTAAGAACAATGAAGATCTGTGAAGAATCACAGTACACGGGGAATATAGTGTAGAATGAGAAAATCTTAAGCAATAGAAATCATTAAAATTGGAGCATAATTCTGTATAGCAACAAAAGTTTGGGCAATGACACTTTGTCTTATCTTCATGTGAAAGACTTGGGGATTTAGAACATGATATAAAGGTAGGTTTTGGTTGCATCATACTTATACAATTATTGAATGTTCTGATAGTTTACCCATATAACTGGTGGCATACAGTGAATATATATAAATTCTACCCATACTTTTTGTTCTCAACATCACATTTGGCTTTATCACAGTTACTAACTAAATGGAGCTAATCAAACATGGATTAATACCTCCAAATCCACAAATCTTTATTCTATATAAGTTATTTATAGGGACTCCTGTCAAAATGATAAAATTTCTCTGGTACATCAAGAAAAGGCAGCTCCTACATTCTTTTGATATTATCTTTTGGCATACTTAAATTCCATCAAGTGAGATCTACTAAAATAGTTTAATGATAGCTGATTTTGTAAACGTGTCTGTTAAAAACAACAACATTCATCATCATCATCATCATCATCATCATCATCATCACAGTAATAAATAAAAATAATCAAAACAGACTTGAAGTTGTGTATCTGAAATTAGCAAACAATATTGAAAGACAAATACTTAATAGAGAGGTTGGTCAGAGAAGAAAAATAACTGATTAAATTTTTTCGTAATTGCTGCTAGTAGAAAAATATAACAAGAACAAGAAAATGAAAGTTTAACCAAAGTGGATGCTCACAGATAGCTATTGGATGGAACACAGGGTCCCCAATGGAGGAGCTAGAGAAAGTACCCAAGGACCTGAAGGGGGCTGCAACCCTGTAGGTGGAAAAACAATATGAACTAACCAGTACCCCCTGAGCTTATGTCTCTAGCTGCATATGTAGCAGAAGATGGCCTAATCGGCCATCACTGGGAATAGAGGCCCCTTGGTCTTGCAAACTTTATATGTCCCAGCACAAGGGAAGGCCTGGGCCAAGTAGTGGGAGTGGGTGGGTAGGGAAGCAGGGGCGGGGGGGGGNATAGGGAACTTTCGGGATAGCATTTGAAATGCAAATAAAGAAAATTAAAAAAAAATGTGAATAAAAAAAGAAAAAGAAAATGAAAGTTTAATATATCTTTTTGTTCAAGGCAATTGTTGACCATGATATATAAGAGTTTTCTCTAATGAAATCCCTTGGACAGTTTCCAAGAAGTGAAAACAATCAATAGTACTACCAATCAGCACTGCCTATGAATTAAAATAATGATCATTTTGGCAAGATAACCACAAGGATACAATAGTGGCATTCTTGGGGGGGGGACAGCTGTTGTCTAATTGGACTTACTGTCCAAACAATAGGAATAAGTTAATGTCTAGGACTATAAACCTAACTAATTAAGTGGGTCTGGTGATGTCGTAGACCATAGAGAAGAAACGACTAACTGCTACATATCTACAAGTTCTAACTTGATTTTAAGTATTTATTACCCCTCATCAAAGTAGCTACACTTTCAAAGTAAAAAGCATTACAGTCATCTACAAATGTCCAAGAGAATAGCACAACTGACAGTGGGGAGCCCATTAACATCTGATACATCTACAATACACTGGCCACATTGAGGCTCAAAGACGATCACAGAAAATGGGAAAAATGATGGTTAAGTATCAGAGAACTACTGTGTATGCTGTAAAATAGTATACTCTGTGTATGTTAAGAAAGCTTCCCAAACAATAATAGCACAATAAAAATACCAGATGTATGGCCCCTAGATAGGAGTGATGATCAAATGGGCCCAGAAGGTTCTCTCTCTCTCTCTCTCTCTCTCTCTCTCTCTCTCTCTCTCTCTCTCTCCACTCCCTGTCTGTCTCTCTCTCTGGGTGTCTCTCTCTGTCTCTGTCTGCAAGTGTGTGTGTATGTGCATGTACATGTGTAACAATAATATTTTTTAAGAAAATTGTCATGAATTTGAAAGTGAAGGAGCTCATACATAGAGAAGTTGGAGGGAGGACAAGAATGAGGAGAAATGAATTATAACTTTTTTAATCAAATAAAAATAGAAAATTTAGAGATAGAACTGCAATTTCCAAATCCTTCTATAATTAAAACTTAGCTTTGGGACCTACAAGAGGAGTTAGAATATTTGAAAAAGAATCTGTAAAGCAAAATTTGAAGTTAATGTATTGGACGTTAGTGAAAAATCTCTGAGAGATCATGTCAAAAAAGAAAGCACACACACAGAGAGATCCAGAAACAGAGACACACAAACACACACACACACACACACAGAGAGAGAGAGAGAGAGAGAGAGAGAGAGGAAATTCTAGATAAAAACGGTATAACAGAAAGTCCCAGAGGTTATTTTATTCGAAGAAGTCCCTATAATTAACAAGGGTCAGGACTCAGAACTGAGAGAATAAGAAGGCTTACCAAACTGTCTTTTATCAAGTCTAGATAACATTGATTATTATTCCTTTCTTCACAGAAAGTTAAACTTCAAAACATGAATGAAGGAAATTCATTCTGAATGTTTTCATCATGGCTTCAAATCTCATCTATTTCTATTATACATATGATAACTATATATTAACTGCCTATATTTTATTAGCAAAGATACATTTTATGACAATAGAATATTTATAATTCTGTGTGTATTAAGAAACTGTAATCAGTAAAATATCAATAAATGATATTAATATTGTTTTGTGGTATATATATGCCAAGAAATAATCTATATGTATATGTTCACAATAATACAATTGTATTCTATTATTGAAACAACAAATTTCACCTGTTAGCTGATTAGATGTGTTCAGAAACAGTGTCTTTTTGTATCTTTTTTATTAAACACTTTACGCATTTACATGTCAAATGATATCCCTCTTTCCAATTACCAGTCCACAAATTCCCCATGCCATCCCCATTCCCCACTCCCTTTTACCTCTATGAGGATGCTCCCCCACCCACCAACCCACTCCCGCCTCACCAATCTAACATCCCACTATACTGGGGCATCCAGCCTCAACAGGCTAGAGTGTGATTATTTTTATAGTCACTGTTCTACTTCTCCCTTAAAGGGAACTTCTTGAAATTTGTGATTATGTATTGTTTATTTCTTGTGCTCAGGTTCCATGAAAATCTTAAACAAAATAGATGTAACTAAATATTTCTTTAT
The DNA here is from genome assembly GCF_900095145.1 of Mus pahari. Taxonomy (NCBI): domain Eukaryota; kingdom Metazoa; phylum Chordata; class Mammalia; order Rodentia; family Muridae; genus Mus; species Mus pahari. Next base: position 47,754,018 of record NC_034602.1, read on the forward strand.
TCCTCTCAAATTTCTCAAGAGATAAGGTATGCAATATTTCAACTCTAGCTTTTTTTTATCCTCTGTCTTTGTCTAAAAATCATCTTTCCACACAAGAAGACTAAAATAAAGTTTTAGGTTGTATTGATAAACAGAAATTTCAAGAATATATTTGAGAATGACTAGCTCACCTAAGAGTTTCAAGATCAGTACAATGTTATAAACATAATAAAAATTTCAACAAATATTTTGCATTTGAATTAGTCAGCTAAGATTTCATGGGTAGGAAGAATAGTGGCCTATAATGATTTTACGTAGGATGACTAATAATAATATGATTATGATAATGGTTCTAAATCATTCATTTTGGCCCCTTTCTTACATAGACAGAAGTTTGTTTTTCTGTATTTTCACCTTTTTTTTTAATCTGCTATTATAGTCTTCATAGCATCAATCCCATAAAAACATCAATTGTCAGATATAATATTGTTATGACAGGCAAGAAAACCTTGTGTGTGTTCAATGTTTCTCCCTTAAGTTGATGCTGTCTGAGTTTCATAGGCTGAACAACCATTCGTGGACACAGTGGTTAGAAGCTAGCACTTGCAAGGCTCTGACTTCATGCTAAGAGCTAATATTTAACTGTTATAAGCAAATAATTGATAGTGAATAATGGAGAGAGTTGCAGCAATGTTAGTTAGACATTTTGAATATTAGCCTTAACTTTAAAAAATGCTGATAATTCATATACAACAAGATATTTGAATATTTATGCTTCATTCAGTCAACATGTATAGGAAATCTGAAAATTGAGGGAACAGTGATTAGTATATAATTCCCATATAGCTAATTTTATGATTTTCTTCTAAAATAGTTGATGATGTATTAATCAATATAATCATGTATATGGTACTTCTTTTGTTTTTCATTTGTTCCCACATAATTTTCTAATATAGACAGAATGAATTTTGGTAACTATTGTTTTACTTCCTGTATTTGCATTTTGATTCTTGTGATTAAACACCATGACTAAAAACAACTTGCGGGGGGTGGGGGGAAGGATTTTATTTTTTCAGCTTACAATTCTCAGGCCACACTTACTGAGTAAAGTCATGGTGTGTCACAAAGCAAGAGACTGAAACTGAAGTCATGGAAGAATGTTATTTATTGACTTATTGATTTTGGCTTGCACACTTTGCATTTGTTTATATTTCAGGTTCACCTTCCCAGGGATGCCACCATACACAGTGGTCTAGGCAAGTCCACATCAGTCTGCAGTCAAGAAAATGGCCCATAAGTCTGCCTACAAAGTAACTTCATTTTCTTTCTTCTCTTAGGTAATGTATCTAAAGCACAACTTCCCCTGCTCCCACTCCTCCCAGTTCTCCTTCACCTCCACTCTCTCACAGATCTATTCAAATTCTTAGTTCAGAAAAGAGCAAGTCTTCCACGGATATCAGCTGAACACAGCATAACATGGTACTATAGGACTAGTAACAAATTCTTATGTGAGGGCTTGCTGATGCGATCTTAGTAGTATGCAAAGGGTCCCAAGACTAGGCAAAAGCATCAGAAACATTCCCACATCTAACTGTTATGTGTCCCACAAAAACAAGCTCATCAATTTGATGGAGAAACATTTTCTCAGCTGAGGTTGCCTCTTCTTAGATGACTCTAGTTATGTCACGGTAATGAATGTTAGTCAGTATAATTTCTCCTAACTCAGTCTCTACACGGCAAAGGGTTACCATATTAAAAGATTTATCAAGTAAGACCTGGGTCAAGAGGCTCTGAATTAGTGACTGTGAAGACTCAGATCTAAAAGGGAGATGTTATTAACCTTGCCCCCAATAAGACCCAGGGAACACACAAATAAAGTAGTAAGAAGATGGGAAAGAATACCATGTGTTCTGGCTACAGTCAGGTAAGCTCCTCCCCAGAGTTACCTGGCAACAGCAAGGTAGCTCCTCTCTTTTAAGCTCTTGTCTGTCTCTCTTGTCTTTTCTCCCTCTCTCTGTAGCCCTCTTGCTCCCTTTCTCCCCCTCCCTTCTCCTCTCTCTCCACATGGCCATGGCCAGCCTCTCCTCTACATTCTCTCTCTCTCTGACTTTCTACAATAAAGATCTAAAATCATGGACCCTCTCTTCTCATCAAGACCCTCCGTGCTAGAACAATGGAGAGATTCCTCTAATTTCCTGACGGAAGGCCTCTCAGCATTTCCAGCCACCTGGCAGGACCAAAGACTCTGTCCCATGGGAACCGCCCAGCACACTTTCTCCCCTTGTCACCTTCACGCTTTGGCTGACAGAGCCATCCCTGGGGCCCTCACTTTATTCTCAGCTCTTCCTCGTCGTACAGCCTCTGAGATGTGAGAGAGTCAGAACCTGTTGTCTCTGGCCTCCATGATTCCCAGACACCCCTGACTACTCCCTATCTACCCCTGCTAACTGGGGTTCCGTGGCTTCCCACAGCCATACACCCACCAGTGTGCATGGAGAGCGCGGGATAGTCCTTCATGTCTGCCCACCCAGAGACCTAAATTTTATTTGATTCAGTGTTTGAATAAATTTTATCATACTAAAAATCCAAATATTCAATACTGTATACCAATGAATCCGAATATTTGCTAATATTCATAATCATTAGATATCCTAAATTTTGTGCTTTTGATTGAATCTACTCACTGTATTTGGTTCCTGTCTTCTCTGTGTTCAGTTGGTTTGTATGAACATTAACTGTATCTCTAGAATTGTAAATCACCCAGTCATTACCAGCCTTCTTTCAAATCTGATTTCCTATTACCTTAGAGCATAAACATTCCATGGAACTTTTTAAGTTAGTCATTCCAGATAGCATTCTCACTTGATTATAATCAATATTAAAATTGCAACTGGCATTTGAAAACTAAACTCTGACATGACCGTACCCTTCATCTATTCATGCTAGAGTGTTCTGCTGTTGTTTCTGTTCAAGTCCAAATAATCAAAGTCAAGTTTTAAGTCATAGAAGATTCAGTATATTTTAAGCATTCTTGATGGCTTATTTCCATAAATATCTCTGAGAAATAGCTCTCCCTTTAACTCTTCCATACTTCTTTCTCAAGGTCACAGGAGTTTTACACAATTTTTAATTTTATGTTTCTTCTCTCTTCACCATGCTTCCTCTAAAAATGATATATGTACCATATTCATTGATTTATTTTGAATAAAATGTAAACTTTCTCACTCTATCAGGTAAACTATGTCTTCTTATCATCTCTCTGGATGCTACATTGCCACGTATATTTCTCAATTTTTGCTTTAATGCAGACCTTCTATTCCAACACACCTGTGCAAACAAACCATGGTACTTTTTTGTTCCTATAATGTTGACCATAAGACCACATCTTATAATGGGATGGTTTCTGGATCAACACCTTGAGACATCAACTAGTCTTGTCCATGATTTTCTTTCATTGGCTAGTTGTGTATATGTGACAGAAGGAAAAAAATGGAGTGTGGAGACAACCTCTGGAGTAAAAGAAACTAGCATGTTTAAAGCATCATAGTTCCCAAAGACATCTCCATTCAAAATCAACATATTAGAACTGATTTGTGAAATAAGAATAAAGTTAAGCATGACATGTTACACATATTTAAATTGTTTTATTACGGGCAAATATTTGACTTATCTAACTAATATCATACCAATTCCTTTAACCTGAATAATGTTGATACTTTAATTTAGAGAGACATTAATTTTTATGTATTTATTTATTATTCATAACCTAAGCAAGGTGTTGTGTATTCTCCTCCTTCATGATAAAATTCATATTTATGCATTGTTATTCCATACCAGATATTTAAACTTATATATATATATATATATATATATATATATATATATATATATATACTTAAATATAGAGTAGGAACAGTTTACATATTTTTTAAGAGAGTGTCTCAAGCTTTTAGCCTATTATAATAGCCCTAAAATGGTAGATAAAATGTACTCAAATAAATATATGTGTAAGAGCATTTAGAAAGTCACATCTATTGAATATAAAGACACTCTAAATCTCAAAAGAAATATTTACCTTAAAAACATAATATTTTCATTCATTAATACCATATATTTCAATTAGAAATAAAGGTTTTATACAGAGTTCTGCATCTGGAAGGATAGTAGTTAGAAGGCTGCTTTTTAGTGCATGGTAGTCCAAATGTGCTTAACTTTTACTTCTAATCTCCTGGGTAGAAATAAAAAATACGTGTATTACAAGTAATTAAATGTCTAACTTTCTAACAAAAGTTTCTCAGGCATGACTTCAGGACTATCCAAGATACAATTTGCAAAACACATGAAACTCAAGAAGGAAGACCAAAGTGTGGATACTTCACTCCTTCTTAGAATGGGGAACAAAATACCCATGGAAGGAGTTACAGAGACAACGTTCCGAGCTGAGATGGAAGAAAAGACCATCCAGAGACTGCCCCACCTGGGGATCCATCCCATATACAACCACCAAACCCAGACACTATTGCATATGCCAGAAAGATTTTGCTGACAGGACCCCAACATAGCTCTCTCTTGTGAGGCTTTTCATCTATTGGATGGAACACAGGGCCCCTATTAAAGGAGCTAGAGAAAGTACCCAAGAACGTAAAGGGGTCTGCAACCCTATAGGAGGAACAACAATATGAACTAATCAGTAACCCTCAGAGCTGTGTCTCTAGTTGCATATGTAGCAGAGGATGGCCTAGTCAGCCATCAATGGGAGGAGAAGCCCTTGGTCTTGCAAAGATCATATGCCCCAGTACAGGGGAATGCCAGGGCCAGGAAGTGAGAGTGGGTGGATTGGGGAGCAGGGCAGAGGGAGGCTATATGGGGGCTTTGGGGATAGCATTTGAAATGTAAATGAATAAAATATCTAATAAGAAAATACTTTAATAAAAAAAAAAGAAAGAAAAAGAAACAAAGATTTCCCATAAGAGATCATCTGCAGTGTTTTAGAGAGCCAGAAAAGTAAGTAGGCCAGGTCAAGCTCACAATGAGGAAAGCTAGAGCCAAGGACCTATGACTATTTATCAAATGCACAGAGCCTATGCACTTCTTTGTACTTCTAAGGAATGTATAGAAGGATTGAATACCATACGCTGAAATTCACATCCAAGCTGTCTTTTCTAAAATTCATCACTATGTTCCTGAGAGAAGGAAAATACAGATAACCTTTGGTGATATATACATATCACTATGTAACATAGAGAATGAACTAAAATAATATATATTTTAGGCATATCTTATTATACTTTTATCTTAGAATATTATTTTTCATTATTATATTATTGCTTATAAATTTCTAATTCTTACCACTTTAGTTCATCTCTTACCACCCATTATTTTCTCCTATCAAATTTATATGGATTATTATTTGAAACCTGTTGAGTCCACTTCCTGCCTTGATCAGGAAGTGGGTCTTTGTACCAATCATTATATATTGGAAAAGAAGCTTCTATGATAATGTTTGAAAGTTGCAGTAGCCTGTAGGGATAAAGATAAGAACTTAGGAGAAGTTTATTACTATAGAAATTTTACACAAAAATGCTTCCTTTGGGGTCTATACATTATAAATCGTGACGTTTTGACCCAGCTAATGGTTCTGCCCATAAATTCTGTCTTGTAGAGTGGATTTTCAATTGAATCCAAAGGTGATTCGTTCTTCTCAAAATATTCATCATACTATTGCACAGTGGGCATATCTAGTGAAGCTGATCATTATTTTGGATCATAGGATTCTTGTTGGATAAGACTGCAGCTTATTTTTAGCTCATGCTAGATTGTGCAACACCTTCCTCTCCATGAAATCAAAACAGCAAAAATGACAGTGTTATATTGGTAGCAGATTGATTTCTCCAGGTGTTATGAATCATGTATGCATCAAACTTTTATTAGCAAGTTCTGGACAATATCCACTTATGATTCTAGTAGCCTGTAGTCTTTGTGAGAGTGTTTTATGGGATCCTGTCAATCAACAATTTGAAAAGAGTTAACCAATATCTGTCATGGAGATTTTTATTCGATAGTGTTTGGAAAATGTATAGACCACCATTATGACACATTACCATTTAAACACCATTTAAGCATGTGTATGTTTATATTTTAGGAAACTTCTCTAGTAGTATGTTTCCATAGGACATTTTCAATGGTCTTCAGTATTAGTTGCTCCATCATCTGTAATGCCTTGTCATCCCCGACTACGGTATCCTTTTCTGTTCATTTTGTCTTTTTTTCTATTTGCATATTACATATATGCATTGTATCCCTTTTCCCTTGTAATAGACCCTAATCATCTCTTGCTAGTTTTTTTTACTTCTGTGAGACTTTCAATTTAAACTTCATGTCAAACTAATGTTTCAGCGATGTTATTCATATGTTATATATGTATTTATCACAAACTCTTGCACATTTCCCCCATTTTCTTTATTTCCCTATGTAAAGCTATTTTTTTCACAAAATTGAATTAAAGAAAAGCTACAAAAAAAGGGATAACAGTAAACATAATAACCATGAATGAAACATATGTTTTAAGAGTTAAACTTTTCACAGGAAATCAGTGTCACAATTCATGATGTTTTATGCATTATTTATTGATTTTATTAATTTTTATTTTGTCATTTTTGCTTATATATGTTTTTTGCCTTCACTGAAGTTGGGGAGATAAAATAAATCAGTGTCTCATTTTGTGGAGTAAAACAATGTGGTTATGTTCCTTTCAATTATTCAATATTCCTTATTTATCAAATAAGCAGTCTTGAAGAGGAAAAGGATAAATCAAAACTCAACCTTGCCAGCTTGTTTATTTAGTATGTATATTTCTTTTGTAAAAACAATGAGAAAATACTTTTAAAAAGTCTCTTTTCTTTTGATTTTACTTTTTAAATAATTTATTTATTACCACCCTATCCACAAAAGGACATTTTCATTTATAGTGAAAATGTAATTCATATACACAATGGACTTCTATTCACCTGTAAAAAATGAAATTACCAAGGAAATCGATGGACTTAAAAAAGAACACAATGAAGGAGGAACCTCAGACCAAGAAAAACAATCACTGCATATTCTGTGTCATTTGCAGTTCCTATCTCTAAACCTTCAGATGTGAGTATACAACATAGAGTAACCATTGAAAAAGCAGAAAATATAAACTCACCATGTGTGAATTGTTTGGAGGGGAGTAGTAGGTAAGGATAATATGAAGTGGGAATATAATAATTCGAAGAGGCATCCAAGTGAGAAGCAGCGAGGAAGGTTGATGCAGAAGGAATATACATATATTTATCTTTAGAAGGAAATAAAACTGCTTGGGCTGACAAAAATCATAGATTAACAAAAGTGCCACTATCAGGCATGAGAAACCTCCTTTCAAATTATTTAACAGGGTAATACAAGTGATTCACAAAAGAATATGTAGCATTGGCATAGCCCTTACTGTCTCTCAAGGATCAAGGATGGACCCCTACTGCTGAGGACATCATATTCTTAGGGCAAAAGTATTTAGATGATTCTAACTTGATCTGGCTTGAAAACCTCTTTCCTGGGTCCTAGCATGCATGGTTCTAGGTACAATTGTTTATCATGTTATATTTACATTGAATTACAGTTATTTGAATAGAACTCCTTTGTTAAAAATAAACTAAAAAGCTACTCTGTGAAAGGACAACAAAAACAGTGATTTCCCATGATAAAATACAATTGTTATAGAAAGTAGCACATTCATATTTATAAGAAGTATATCATTATAAGCCCACTGGAGCATGTAACCCACAAATATTAAGTAGCATTAAGACAACCTTCTCCAGAAACTTACTTACATTTTTTTTCATAATGAAATAGCTCTAGAATTAATTGAGTTAAAGCCTAAGAATATAATTTAGAATTCTTTGATGCCTAACCTTAATGAAATGATATTCACAAAACTTGAAAGGCCCCAGGCAATTATTTGCAGCATAGTTCCCTACATTTTCTTAAGTTTTGTTTTACAAAACTCATAAAATCCTAATGACCGAGCAGATGGACTCATGAAATATTATATATCCTAAACATGGCATAAAAAAATGAAAACACAGGTTGATATTGCCTATCTCATCACAGAAATCTCACAAAGCTGCATCCCTAGGTACCCCTAAGTAAAGTGTTACATGATGGTCACGGCTGTTGAGACAGGGAAAATAAATCTGCTACATAAAGCAATCTTCTGAAAGGTCATTTAACCCAGAATGGTCAGCCCTAAAGCAACAGATATATGACCAATTTTAAATAGACTCAGAAGACTATATTTACTCATATATATATATATATATATATATATATATATATATATGTAATTAATGAGGTCATAAACTGGATAAGGATGGGAGATTGAATTAAGAAGACAGATTGGAAATATTTGCATGGTGAGAAGGATAGAGTAAAATATGAATACAGCAACCGTGTATGATTACTCAAAAGTGATAAAAATAATATAAAAACCTACCCAGTATATTGGATATGGAGAATGAATCACTGAATATTATAGAATCAGGAAAAAAGTCAGATGGATTTATAAAATGGGCATTATCAAAAGAAAGAGAGGTATGGGATAAAAATATACACTAATAATTGGATACTATAAAACTCATATTTTTCCAAAATAAATTATAATTCTACGAAGAAAAAGTTTAGTGAGTCCTTCCTGTGGGAGGTGTTAATTATTACTTCCCCTGAGATTTGTGAAAAGCACTCAATTTTATTAAGAACTCTAAAAGAATACTTTTGTTATGTTTTAGTCCTTGAAATTTTAATATTTAATTGATTTAATTAGCTTCTTCAAAGCCATATAGATTTAAGGGAAAATAACAAATTTAAATAACTTTCACAGTTTTGGAAGAGTTTCCTTGATTCATTATCAAAATGTACTCTATAGAAGTTAGTAAAAGTGCATATGTGTTAATTGGGACATTAGAGAATGGGGCTTTGCAAATGCTTTTCCAAGATATAAATAATGCAAGTCATGATGATGTTCTTGAATGCATTTTTGAAAGTTTTTTCCATGAAAATGGAATTGGCTGAAGTTACAGCCTTAAGGGTGCAGAATAGGATCTTACTAAAACAACCAGAATAATCTCAAATTCAATAAATATCCGAATCTTAATGGAAGAAACATTTAAAACATAAACTTGTTTATTTAGGATAGTAACAAATAGATATCATATTTCCCCCTAGGTTTAGTTTAAAGTTATGGTGATGTTGCCCATTAAATATAATTTTGCCTAGTTTGTGGTTCTTAATATACAATTCAGATGATATAAGTTGCTTTGAGAAAAGGGAGTAATAACAAAAATTCTGCATAACAGTACCAAAGCCATATGACATTTTAAGCTCCATCAACCCTTGTATCTTTAGTGAGAGGAGGGTAGCAGAAAAGTCCTGAATTACAGACAAGCAAAAGACAGGCTTATGGCACATATTTATAGCCAGAATTATAGGTACCCCAGAAATAAGGCAGTTAAGTGTCCAAAAATAACTTCAGAAATCACTAAGCACTTGACTTGTATAAATATGTGACTTAAAAATAAAGAGCATATTTGATCTTTAATAATCCTTTATTTACTTTTAAAGTATTATCTAAGAGCTTATTTGACTATGAACATTACTTTCAATTTTTTGCAAGGTCAGAAAATTAGCAGCCTCAGCTCTTGAGTTTAATGTTTTATAGACATGAAAACTCTATTTGGCCATATAATAAAACTCACAGATAAAATTTTTGTGCAAATAGTTCATAAAATTGCTAAATATTTGAACTTACCACAATAGGTATTTATAAGATAGTTATTTCATCACCAATATACCTATCAGTTATATAGTTTGAGATTATAGAAGTCAAAATAATTTAAATTTACCTGCATAAATCTATATGTGGTATCTGTTTTGCACCCTCTTTATGTCACAGTTTTTCCTATTCTGTTAGCAAAGTTGGGATGAAATTTAAAGGTAGCTTTCACCTTGATATTGATACATCATATCGCTTGCCATGATGATAGAATTTCTGAAACAGATTTCTTTCAAAGGTTCATTTTTATAAGTAAGATGTGATCTCACATTACATCGATGACAGTCACAAAACTTCCTCATAACACTTCTTGGTCATTTTGCATTCTTTCCTTAAATGTTGTCCTCAGCCAGAAATCAAAACTCTTCTTTAGTGCTTTCCTCGAATCATACCAAAGCATATCCTCGCAATTTATGTGAAATTAATACAGGGAATGTCAAGAATTCCTCTATCCTGAGACAGGAAAAGACATAAGAGGCTCCAGGCTTTTATCCATTTTATGCCTAGCTCAGTTTTCCCTGTGGTTTACGTTATGCTCAATACCTGCTTGTGCGGTGATATTGTTTTTGCTGTTTATGTCAATCATTTCTCACACTGGGGTGACAAAATGCAGAGCAAAGACACCTTAAGGAAGGAAGGGCTTACCTGCTGTGGCTCACAGTTGAAAAGTACAATCTTCCCTTGTGAGGAAAACCATTCTGAACAGAGAGGGTGAATTGACCTTGCAGACTGGGTCCCATTCAAGATGCAGCAAGAGCTTTTTCATTGTTTTCTTCTTGTTGTGGTTTGGTTTGGTTTGGTTTCCTTTTTAATGATTAATTAAGTATTTTATGTGTTTACATCTCTAATGTTCCCTCCTCCTGGTCCCCACTTCCAGAGTTCTTCCCCCTTCCCTTTCCCTTTGCTTCTGAGAGGGCGCTATCCCTGGGCCGCCTCCGTCCTTGGGGGAGCAAGTCTCTACAGGATTAGTCCCATCTTCTTACACCGAAGCTAGAGATGGCATTTTTCTGCTACCTATATGCTAGGGGCCTGGGATCAGTTCCTATATGCTCATTGCTTGGTGGTGTAGTCTCTCTGGGAGCTCACAGGGGCCCAGGTGAGTTGACACTGCTGGTCTTCCGATGAAATTCCAGTCTGCTTCAGTTCCTTCAGTCCTCCTCCTAACTCTTCCATATGGACCCCCATCTCAGTTGAATGCTTGGCTGGAAGTATCTGTATCAACGGTCTCAGTCGGGTGCTGGTAGTGCCCCTCAAAGCACAACCATTCTAGGTTCCAGTCTGCAAGCACAACATAGAACTTTTGTTGCTTTAAAAAAATGTTTTGTTCCACAACCAAGACAAAAGTAAAGATTGAGGTATTATCTACCCATGTAATGGGATCGTGAGGTGAATGCTAGGCATGGTTCAAGTTTGAACTTCACAGGAAATATATGAAAAAAATTCATATTTTTAAATACTACATGGAAGAGAATTAGATCATATTAGAAAGGACTCTTGAAAATGGAATTAAAGTGAAGAGAGATAAGTAAAATTGTAATTTTGGAAAATTCAATATTTCCTAATAATCATTATAATATATGCATTTACTTGTGACTCAGAGATGAATATACCTGATAGTCAAGAATAGAAGCATTGTATAGTATTAGAATTCTCTAGTGCAGGCACAACACAGATATTCAATGATTCTTTATTAAAGTGGTGGTTTATGAATAAGTTCAACAATTTCTACAGAACTGCACAGAACATATCTATTTGCAAGGAGCTGAATTTTGAAATAAGGCATTTCCGTTATCTGTTTTCTATTATAAGTAGGGATTATCTTAAATAAGGGAAAGCATTTTTTTTAAAATGAAGTTCATTTAAAACTTTAATATAAATTTGTAACAAAGTGGCATCTGGTTGAATAGCACAACAGAATAATAATCGCTTTCAGCATATCTCAGTGATACAACTCTGATAGGGTCTTTGAAATAATATTAATAAAAAGAAGTTGTGAGAGGGCTATTCTGAAAGCACAGGGAACATACATCCTTTCCACTTCAGGACAGATAAATACAGGATGGCTGCAAAGCATTTCACAAACACAATTCAGAGCAGATAATGTATTTGAATACATTTAATCCAGTGCTGCATTAGAAAGTAAAGCTCTCTGCTTCTCACAAAATAAGCTGATATCTCCCTGAAAACAACCCCAAGAGATCTTGCAGGAATGATTCATCGCTAAAAGATACTGGTCTATAAACGAAGGTCAGCTTGGAGGGAACATCAAACGTTTCCTGCAAAGATAGATAAGCTTTTGTATGGAGGGAGTGGGTGGATGGGTTGACACCTAGATTGAGGGAGGTTTTATTTTCTATTTTATGCTTCAGATTTCAAGCTGGTTTCTTAAAGTAAGTAATTGAATAGAAATACCTTCTTTCCTCCCTAGCTAGTGGTTTCTGTAACTCCGAATGGTGGATTTCTCTCCTTGATGCTTTTAACTCAGTCTGACTCACAACTGGCTTCCTGGCCCTGAGGCTTCCCAATGAAATGGACCTATACAGGAATGGAACACTTTGAGGATGAGGGGTACCTTTTATGCTTTTGAAATTATTGTGTAGCCTTTCTCCAAATTGGGTGGCTACTCAAGTTGCAAATAACTTAATCTGATTTGAACGTGACAGTGGCAAGCCTCTGTGTCTTCCACATTTCTAGATGCATTGTTTAGCTCATTGTGTTAAATTCCATGAAATATGTATACTATAATTTTCCTGAGAAATAAGGAATGGGGTGTGTGTGTGTGTGTGTGTGTGTGTGTGTGTGTGTGTGTAAAGTTATTCTAAAGAATCTGCTCAGGTGAAAGCAGAAAAAGATATGTTCTCATATCTGTGACACTAGTAAAGAACTGGAAATTCAGGTGAATTTATTCTGTCTAAAAAACTGTATGTAAGGTTGAATTTGAGGTCAGGAATCACATGTGTGTGTATATGTATATGTGATGTATATGTGCATGTATGTATTATCATATATCCCAGTCAGATGTTTTATAATCAGGCAAGGATAAAAATTTTATATTTAGTCCGAGAACTTAACTGAAGAAGTCCATAATGCAGTTAATCTGTGTCATTCTATCAGATTAAATATCAATTTCTTTCTAAACACCTTTTAGAACTATCCATGACCTTGAACAAATGTTTGATACTCTGGCTATTGGTGAGATGGGAAATGAGATTATCACATTTCAGATGCCTCATTGCATTAAGCACATCGTGAATAAATAGATCCCCCAATAAAACTGGCCAGGAAGAATTAATAAGTCTACTTGCATTTTTTTAAGCTAATACTGTAAATCACAAATATTTATATATTATACAATATCTATTGTATTAACAATGATTCTAAGCAAATAATATTTAAAATGGGTTTATTGTATGCTAGATAAGCACTTATATCATTTCAGTCCCTTCCAATGATTTTTAACCTTTAGAAAGATCATTAAGGTTTTTAAGGAAGTGGGAACTAATGTATTATTTAATTCTTGGCACATGGGAGTTAAAAAGTGGAGGGTATGCGAATGATAAATCTACTAAGTAGATTTTTGTAAGATTGTTAATGACATATTGGCATTTTGTAAAACCTTACTCCTTATGGAATAATGGAGCCCAAGATATCATTTCTCATTCAACTTTTCCATTAATATCTGTCAGGTCAAGTAAAATAAAAAGTACCAGACAGAGGGAATTTCTATGCAGTAATTTTTATTACAAGGTTTTACTTTAAAGAAGGTCTGGACAGGGTCAGGAGAGATGGTTCAGTGGTTCAGAGCACTCGCGGCTCTTCCAAAGATCTTGAGTTCTCAGAGGCCACATGGAGGCTTACAATAATCTTTAAAGAGTTGTGAGGTCCTCTTCTGGAATGCCAGTGTACATGCAGATAGAGAATTCATACACATAAAATAAAGAAAGAAATCTTAAAGAACAAAGAAATAAAGTCTAGAAAAATCTTAATAATTTAAAATTTTTCCCTACAATTCTGACACTATTGAGGTAAGTCCTTTAGCCCCTGAACAAAAAAGAAGAGCAATGGATTTATGTTATCTATCCATGCCATGTAGGACCTTCATTTAAATGCTTATATTTTTGGCACCTAAATCCATTTTAGGAAAATAACAAAAACATGATAGAAAGCCAAAACAATCATCAGTAAAATCACAAAAATATGACATTCTCATTTTTTCTTCTCTAAAGCTACAATTACAAACATACAACTTAGAATATTAGTAGTTCTTAAATGCAAAATAGCAACAAAACACCTTATAGCAGAAAGTAGCGGACTTTGCCACATAGACAAAGAGGGGTCACCACCTATTACTTTATTAGACCCCCTGTATTTCTCTCATTCTCTTTCTTTCCACAGGAAGACAGTTCACAAATGGAGATGGAAAAACATATTTAAACCTTGTGTAACACACTGCCTGTCTCTAACATAAAAGTAAACAATAGATGCAATTTACTCATATTAACTCTGTATCAAAAAGAAATACCCATCATTGATATTATTTTGTTAGCTGTAGAATAAAAATAGTTTATCAACTTCACAGTATCAAATGAAAGAAAAAAAATCCCTGCTGGAAGGAACCTGTAGGTACGAGAGGCTGTCCCCTCTTAGGGTTCTCCTTTTGGCTTCAGAAGAGCATGTTTCTCTATAGACTATAGACAACTCAACAACAAAGTCATAAAAGTGTCAACTTATTTAAATATAGTAAACAAAACAATGTTTACACATACTTCATTAATTATTGGAGAAAAACAGTAGGGGAGAATGTCTTATAATTCATGATTTTAAAGTTTGACTGAAAATTTTACCTGCATATCAACTACCTTCAAGATAAAAATTAAAATAAAATCAAAATCTATGAAATAAATCAAGAGTAAGATAGATGGAAATGCTAAATTTTGTTATTGGAAAAATTTCTATTTTCTTGAAATGATTGTTTTTTTGTGGTGACTGCATTTCAGAGAACTTTGGTACATTCTTAGTTACTGTTTGAAGGTTTTACTAAAAATCTATAATTTATAATTGAACATATGATTGTATTGTCTCTTCTGCTTCTGGTTCCAGAGACTCATTCTTTTAACATATGTTCATTTTTGAGACACAGTTTACATTTATTCCATGTAGTTTGAGTTGCCATTCAGAAGTTGGGATCTTTCAATAGTCTTTGTTTCTGAATAAATATTCAGTTAGTGACTTCACTGAGCTGTGCCTCTGCAGAGTTACTTTTGAGTCTCGGAATATGCATTGTTTCATTTAAAAAGAATCATAACTCTTTTTGTTTGACTTCCTGTCCCTTTTATTATATTTTTATTTGTGAAAGTTATACTCAACCTTTCTAGTTGAAACAGTGGTAAATGTTACAATCATCCAGTAAGTCATAGGATTTCCTCAATATCTAAATATTAAGGGTTGACTTGAAAGAACCAGTAAGTCATTTTCAATGAAAAACAAATGTCAGAAGCAAATGATATAATTATACTATACTTTCTGGGCAGGAAATGGGAAAGAAATGTCTGTTATCATATTTCTGATCTTATAACCTACAAAATATTATAGTATACATAACTAAGATATTTTAATACTGTTTTATTACTTTGAAACACATGCTGTACTTTAATAATCAGTATTCAAACGAAATATTAATTAGATATTAGAATTAGAATAAAAAATTCTAATATTAAAATATGAGAACTGTGTTATATAAGAAGTGATTTCTTTTATTATTATTATTATTATTATTATTATTATTATTATTATTATTATTTTCTTTATTTACATTTCAAATNCTATCCCAAAAGTTCCCTATACCCCACCCCCGCCCCTGCTCCCCTACCCACCCACTCCCACTACTTGGCCCTGGCCTTCCCCTGTGCTGGGTCATATAAAGTTTACAAGACCAAGGGGCCTCTCTTCCCAAAGATGGCCTGATTGTTGTTGTACCTACAGGGTTGCAGCCCCCTGCAGCTCCTTGGGTACTTTCTCTAGCTCCTCCATTGGGGGCCCTGTGTTCCATCCAATAGCTGACTGTGAGCATCCAAGAAGTGATTTCTATGCAAAGGTTGAAAGATGGTTGAAATCATCTGCATTCTTGTCTTTCAACAGTTTGTGCATTCCCAGGAAAATAAGTTCTACAGAGTTTAGAATGAAACACATAATTTCATTTATTTCCACCGGTGGCAAAATAATTTAGGTCAACAACCACACAGATTCAATGATCCTGTTTTTAAAAGTGTCTAATCGATGACTGTGTTTTGATGAAAAATCAATACTTGTATAGCACAAACTAAAAAGCATTGGTTTTCTATGAAAAACCATTTATGCACATGCTTTAACTCTTCTGATATGAAAATATACAATTTTAAGCAAATTAATTTTTATAGTCATAAAATCTATTGATATATAAAGAAAGGAAGTGATGCTCAATTTTCATCCTTATGGTCATGATTGGCATAGCAAGTACCAAATTCTAGTTAGTATATAAATTGACTTCTAAGTAGCTAGAAACAGATTTGTTTCCAGACGTGCTTGTATTTTGGTATATCTGTCCTACTGAGTTCCTGAAAAAGCACTAGAAAGTCAAGTGACTCCTAGGCATGAACACCCTCCTTCTGGGATTCAATATTTTTTCTTATTCCACCAGCTTTTCACCCTTAAACACATTCATTGAAGTTGTTAGAGCTGGAGATTGAAGAATCTGGCCCCAAGAAAAAGAGACACCTTAAAACCATTTATGTCAGACTAACATATGGTATATAAAGAAAATGTTGCATGGTAGACACTGTATATTTTGTACATTCTTGCTACTGTTATAAAGGGTAATGGTTTAAATTGTGCATTGTGAGAGTAAGAGTTATATACTATTTTTGGACTGTCAAAATAAATTGAAACTAAAAGAAGAATTGTCCACAATATTCTGACTGCTAGATACCATTCAACTGTCACTAAGATTTGCTCAGTACAAATAGAAATCAAACTTAAGAAGGTAATGTGATGTAGCTCATGGACATAAAACAGCCTTTAGAAACTAAGAGAATCCAAGCAGCCAAAATTGTTCTTACCTTCATATCCTTGAGAGAGTGTAATGGGAATTCTGCCCTCATTAATATACCATTGAGTGGCTTGTTCAGCAGGGGGCAGATATTCATCCCTAGGCATTACAAATTTGAAAGGTTATAAAACTATTTTTTTTTGCCACAAACACCAAATCATATTTTGGATGTGATTTAAAATGTCCTAAATCTTGGAATTCTTAGAAATAGTAAAGAAAATAGTTGATGTTCTTGTAAGTCAAAAGCAAGGATGAGTAGATCTTTCACTATACACTTGACTTCAAATACTCTATATGACATTCTTCTTCTTGAAGAATCATACATGGATAAAATCGATCCTAAGTAGATTAACTTTGGGATAAGGGGGCACAGTTTCATTTGTTGCCTAAATCTTTCCATTAACAGATGTGTCTGTGTCTATGGACCTTCGGCCTATCAAAGGAAGATCTGATCATCACGATAAAAGCTAACACTATGAACACCTTGACATATGATACTGGAAAGGGTCAAAATAAAAACGGAAATTGCTTGTGGGGAACTTTATTTAATGTCTAGGCATCTAGTTATAGTTAAATATGAACCTTTTTTTCCCTGTTTCGTTCCTCTTTTATAGATATCCTCTTTATTTACATTTTAAATGTTATCCCCTTTCCATTTCCCCTCCCCCCTGCCTCTATGAGGGTGCTGCCCCACCCACCCACTCCTCCTTGCCCTCAAATTCCCTTATACTCTTGCACTGAACCCCCTCAGGCACAAGGGCCACGCTCCTCTCACTGGTATCCAACAAAGCCATCCTCTGCCACATATGCTGCCAGAGCCCTGGGTCCCTCCCTTTGGTTGGTGGTCCAGTCCCCAGGACCTGGGGGTGGGTCTAGCTCTTGGACATTTTGATCCCCCCCATAGGGCTGCAAACCCCTTCAGCTCCTTCAGTACTTTCTCTAAATCCTCTGTTGGCTTCGAGCATCTACTTCTGTACTTGTCAGGCTCTGGCAGGGCCTCTCTGGAGAGAGCTTAACTCTGCTTACTATTCTCTATTCCTTACCAACTCAAGCATTTTTCTTAAGAGATCCTTCCTAAACTCTATGACCAAAATCTTAAGATTTATTTATTTATTATTATATAAGTACACTGTAGTTGTCTCCATTACATTACATTCAGATCTCATTACAGATGGTTGTGAACCACTATTTGGTTACTGGGATTTGAACTCTGGACCTTCGGAAGAGCAGTCAATGCTCTTAACTGCTGAGCCATCTCTCCAGCTCCTATGATCAAAATCTTAATGTCTAGGGATATGTAAAAGATTCGGACCTCTCTGAATGAATATATATTTCTCTTAAGTAATGAGAATAGGAAACTAATAATAAACTATTATAAAGATATCGTATATGTTCTTTTCTTATTTTGAGTGCACACATGTCTGTGCATTCATGTGTGAGTGGGTATGTGTGAATATAAGGTTTTATGTGAAAAGGGTATGAGCAGGTTATAGACCACATGTGAAGGTCGAACGAGTACTTCAGATGTAGGTTCTTACCTTCCATCTTTTAGAAAAGTGGTTTTTGTTGTCTTACATTGCCTATGCTAGGCTATCTGTTCTGGGAACAAATTGGTATTCTTCTGCCTGTCTCTCATCTTCCTGTAGGATCACTGACATTACAGATGTAAACTGCTATGACTGGCTTTATGAAGTTACTAGGAATATGAACTAAGCGTCACACTTGTGACTAGCAAGCATTTTACCTGCAAAACCATTTTTAAGACCTCTAATTCCATTCATAACTATGCAAGTATGTCCAGGGCATCCTAGTTAACCAGAATTGCAGTTGCTATATTAATTTTATAATCAAATTGACATTGGAAAAGAGATGTACCTCCTGATTATTTTCATGTTCAAGATATGGAAGGAAAAAGTTCTGGGTCATAAAGCACATCTTAAAAACTTAATAATAGATTTTATTCAGTTTCTGTTTTTAAGCCACAATGGAATTGAATAAAATATTAATAGAAAGGTGAGTGAATAATTTCAAACAAATGAAGATTTAAAACACATTTTTTAAGGCAGGACATGTTGGTGCTTGATTAAAACTGAAACAGAAAGCTGAAGAGTAGACTAGAAACCAGAGGCCAGCATGCGATTCTTAGAGAGTCTTTCTCAAAAGCAAACAAAAATTCCCCATAAAAATATTCATATGGATAAAAGAAACAAATTCAGTATTAACTTTTTTTTAAGATTTAAAAATATTTTTATATTATCTTTATTGATTGTGTGTGCCAAGTGGACATGCCATGGTGTAACCATGTAAGTCAGTACAATTTAAGCGAGCTGGTTTTGGCTTCATGTGCTTAATAACTAACTCACTGAGCCATCTTGATAGCTGAATATAACCAATATAACCTATGTAAACTATTTTTTGTTTGTTTGTTTGTTTTTGTTTTTTAGGGTGTTTGGGAGTTTTAGGATATTTTTCTCTTTTTTGGTTTGTTAAAACAATCCCTCTATGATGCACCTCTGGCTGTCCTGAAACTGCTCCTGTAAACCACGCTAGCCTATACAGGGATTCACTTGCTTCTCTCTCAAGAGTGCTGGGATTCAAGGTTTGGAACACCCATGCCCAGCACTCCATTTTCAATCCCCAAGTATTGCATGAAGTATCCATTAAAGGATGAAGTGAGAAAGACATTATTGTGCTGTCTTTATATAGTGAATAGGGGAAACATCTTAAGATAAATATATTTAATTTCAATATATGAATATATATATATATATATATATATATGAATATATATATATGAATATATTGAATATATATATGAGCTGGAGGGATGCCCACTATGAAAAAAGGTTTCTTCTACTAAGGAAGAGGACCCAAGTTCAATTCCGTATACCAAAGTTTTGGAAGAGAGATCTGCATGCTATCCTCTTTTTTCAAACATGCTGTGGCATTAGCGTGCTCTCTCTCTCTCTCTCTCTCTCTCTCTCTCTCTCACACACACACACACACACACACACACACACACACAAACACACACAGAGTAATGTTACATATTACATATTACAAATAAATATGTAACAATAGGATACAGTGAGAACAAAGCTTAGATGAAAAGACTCTCCAGCATCACACACATATCCTAAGTTTCCACCAAAAAAAAAAAAGAAAGAAAAAAAAGAAAAAAGAAAGAAAGGAAGGAAGGAAGGAAGGAAGGAAGGAAGGAAGAAAGCAGCATAAATCAAATCTAAAACAAGTAGAAAAAAGGCATAATCAGAATTAAAGCAAACATTAATACAATTGAAAACAACTACAGACAAATCCTTGAAAACAGAAGCTGGCTAGCTGAAAGGATCAATACATATGATAAATCTCTAGTCAGATTAGGAAAAAAATGCAATAAAAATAACTAATGAGTTGAAAACATTTTGTTAAATAATTAATAGATAAAATATTTTTATGTTAATGGTTTTTTGTAAATTATGTTGCAACAATTGGACATATATAAGAAAATCATCCTAAATACAGAATTGCATGTAGAAAATTGTATTGAATGGGCTGAGCTCTCTAATACTTTTAAAACTTGAAAACCTATATTCTCCTGGGTGTGACAGTATCTTCCAAGATACAACACAAGAACACAAGGCATCAAAAAATTTAAGGATGAAGTAGACTTTATTTAAAATTTCAAAATAATGCCCACTCTGTGAAAGACATCACAAGAAAAACAATATAAACTATGAGAAAATATTTTCAGTGTGCTAGTATTAATCTGTACAAAATGATTGCAATTCAGCAAGAAAAGAAATACCTCCAATTAAAACATGGATGGATTTAATATGAGTTTGCACAAGACATACAAAATCCTATTATAAGGAAGAGGATGTGTATAAGAAGTCAAGAAGTCTTACCCCTCATTTAGGCTATTTGGCCTTTGATTGCTTCTGGAAGGAGGAAAATCAGTTTTCTTCAGTGGCATGGGACTTCGTATATAAAACAGGTGCTAGGGCAGAACTCATAACCAGGACAACACAAACCAGACTCTTAAGCAAAGACAGAGGAGGTAGAGACAGTGTGAGATAGGGAGAGGCAGCGCAAGAGAGACAGAGTCAGAGTGAAGGTAAAGATGATAGGATAGGAAGTAGGGGAGACTTTGAGAGGACCTGGAGGAAGAAAATGAATACGACCAAACATAGTCTATGAAACTCACAGAGACTTTAAAAAATAGAACTCTTATATGCATATGTATACCTGAACACATACAAACACACATGTGTATGTGCATGTGTGTGTTTCTATGTGTAGGGGGATGGTTGCTACCTCAAAAAGAAAATCTATTACATGGAAATTCACCAAGGAGATGCAAAATGATAAAATGTCAGTAAGATATTATTATTCTCCTATTTTACTAAGTTATGGTACACTGAAAACACCATGTACTGCTGAGAGATGGAGAATGAAGAGAAATAATCTACTGATAGAATATTATCAAGTATATCTACTTATGAAGTCAGTTAACATTTTTTTAAATGTAAGTATATTCTTGCTATATTATTCTGTAATTATATCTCTTAACATTTACCAAAATTAGTTAAAACATGTGTTCTTCCAAACATTCTTATTTTTGATGGCCCAAAATACAAAAGTTAAAAATTATTTTTTTAGTTGGTAAATGAACACATAACTTGACACATCCTGATGCTGAATCAGAGTCCATCACTGAGGTTAGAGCTATGAGTCTGTGGTGTTTTTGTTTTTTTTTTTTTTGTTTGTTTGTTTGTTTTTTTAATACAGAGGACCTGTTTTTAGCTATAGTACTACCAATAGTAGAGTGTATAATTGTTTCACTAAACTAATAATGTAATTAGGTATTTAAAGACAAAGAAGAGCAGGGCGTGGTGACGCACACCTTTAATACCAGCACTTGGGAGGCAGAGGCAGGCAGATTTCTGAGTTTGAGGCCAGCCTGGTCTACAGAGTGAGTTCCAGGATAGCCAGAACTATGTAGAAAAACCCTGTCTTGAAAAACAAAACAAAACAAACAAAAAAGACAAAGAAGAATCATAGACACTTATTTTTGTTATGGGTTAGATTTGGAAGACTCCCATTGAAAGCTTCATCTCCAAATGGTGGTATTTCTGACAGGTGATTGGATTACACAGGCTCAATAGTAGAAGGTGCTGTTAGGAAGTAACACTCCCAGAGATAGGGGAGTGTCTTTAAGCAGCTGCCTTGCCCCCAGCCCTCGTGTCTTATTCTTTTCTGTCTTGCCTTCCTGTCGATCATAAATTGAGGAGCTCCCCTCTGCTGCATATTCAGCTATTCTGAATAACCAGCAACAATGGAGCCAAGTAAGCATGGACTGTAACCATGAAACCAGGAGCCAGAACAAGCCTTTACTTAAAATCAGTTTTGCCATATACATTGTTACAATTATGGAAAATTGAGTAATACACTAAGGGAACAGACAATACACCACACAATTATAGCAATATGGCATTGTAGAGAAGTTAGGATTACTTTTAAAATTATATATATGTATGTATGTGTATATATATATTTATATACACACACATATATATATGTATAAATATATATGTGTGCATATATGTATGTAGTAGTACAGAGGTAGTATTTGTGTGTGTTTAATGGCAAGCAATGAATGCTATAAAATGCATATGGAGGTGAGAAAACTTGTGAAGTCAGTTCTCTGCTTTTACACTTACTTGGATTTGGGGCACCAAAATTAGTTTATAAGTTGATAGTTTCATAAGTTTAAAAGTTTCATAGGCATGTACCTCACTGAAGCACCTCAACACCACCCTAAAACCCCCAAGGAAGATAAAAGCAGTCAGCGACCTTGCTGCTTATAGGAAGAGGCAGGTATATGAGGAACACAAAGACATCTCAGGATGATCAACACTAAAAATGTAATGTGAAATATGCTCTGTGATAGATATAAGTATATTACTGTAGGCTTATGATTGCATTAAGAAATGGCTCACCTATGTGGAAGATGTTATTGATGGGGGTGTGTGCATGGATTCAGGTAGGAAATATATATAAGAAAGCCCTCAACCTTTCTCTTATTTTTTTTTTTTCAGGGAACTTAAAACTAATTAAAAATAAAATCTTGGAAAGGAAAAGAAAGTTGAGTCTGCAACTGGTCTTAATGTGTGCATTTATAGCTTGCATATTTTCCTATTTTGTGGCTCATTTCGAAAATACCATATACACAAATCTTTCCCTCAAACATCTTGTCACTGATAACACATTCTTGCTTCTGCAATGCCCTTTGGATATTTTAATAAAATGAACTAAACTTTACAAATTGGTATAGATTCTTACATCCTTGTTGCATTGAATTAGAAATAAAGTATAGTCTTTGACATATACGCAGAGGGGTTGAAACCAGCTTTTTGTATGATGTCGTCAATTGGTATAGTAATTAATATTGGGCACAAGACAATGTAGTGTCTGTATTTCATACAAAATTTCATCATAAGTAGGCTTATACCATTTTCTAAGAATTTATTCTAATGAAAATAAGGAATTTTCTGTGGAGTCAAAAGGATATTCTATGAAAAAACCTATACCATGAGCATGTGCCCTAAAAATAGGACCATGTGATCTTAAGTTATATATCTGACTTCAGTGTCTCGCTGCTCTGCTTATTCTTCATATATAATTCCATTTGAAGCTAGTGCTTTGGCAGTCATATTCAGTCAACGAAATGTTAGTGCCTGCCTGGCTCCCCTGGTCTGGTAGTCCATTTCAATTAGGAAACATTAATTAAGAACTATTTATTTGAAAAAAGACTCAAACCATAGTAGTGTCTGTTCTAATTCTGGAGTGTGCCATAGGCTATATTTCATGACAAATTTTAAGGTATATTTTAAGCTTCTTGGATAAGAATATATACACTAAGCCTTTCCATTTATTTTGCAAATTGGTGAAGCCCATGTGCCTTCTATTTCTTTATATGTTATTCAAGTTATTTTTTTAAATGGAAAATTAATCTGAGGGTCAGGCAAACACTGCAAATGTGGAGTAAGGTACATAATTAGCAATACATTAATAGTATGGGAACAAGGCCTCCTATGTATATTACTCCATGATGAGACAGAACATAGTAGGTGTAGTAGTGATTCTCCTTTAGTTGATTTTTGTTTTCTTAAATTATTATTTTTGAACAGATACAAAATGGAAATGTGCTCATCCAAGTGGACAAACACAAAGTTAATCATGCTGAGAAATTGGCCTTTATATGAAAAGATGAGCTTTACAGAGAGGATTCCCATCTATATGCAATTTCTTGGACTGCTTAATTTATATATTCATTTTACATCCCAATTTTCGTCCTCCTCTCCTCCCAGTCTCCTCTCTGAGCGCCTACCCACATCAACCTATCATTTTCTCCTCTGAGAAAGGGCAGCCCCACACCATTGGGTATCACCCTACTCTGTCACATCAAATCTCTGCAGGAACAGATGTATCTTCTCCCACTGAAGCCAGACAAGTCAGCTCAGTTAGGGGGACAGGATCCACAGACAGGCAACAGATTCAAGGACAGCCTTCACTCCAATTCTTAGTAGACCCACATGAAGACCAAGCTGCACGTCTTCTAGATGTGTCCAGGGAAAGGGGTTTTCTAGGTCCAGCCCATGCTATCTTTTTGGTTTGCTGGATTAGTGGCTCAGTCTCTGGGAGTCCTCAATGGTCAGATTAGTTGACTCTGTTGGTCCTTTTTAGTACCCTCAATCCTTTCCCCAACTCTTCTACAAGACTCCGGAGCTCCATCTAATGTTTGGCTGTAGTTCTCTGGTGTGTGTTACATAAGCTACTGACTGGGTTAACCTCTCAGAGGACAGTTATGCTAGGATCCCATCTGCAAGCATAAGGAAGCATTGCTAATAATGTCAAAAATTGGTTTTTGTTCTTAATATAGATGAGCACCTATTACGGTCAGTCATTGTTTGGCCATTCCCTTAGCCCTTGTCACTTATTTTTTTTTTTTCATTTTTTTATTAGGAACTTACTGCATTTACATTTCAAATGCTATCCCCAAGGTCCCCTATACTCCCCCCCCACTCCCCTACACACCCACTCCTACTTCTT
>NC_034602.1:47779817-47781236 GCF_900095145.1 Mus pahari
TAAGGCTGCTATGAACTTAGTGGAGCATGTGTCCTTATTACCATTTGCCAAGGAATTTCATAAATTCATTGTTTTTGATATCAGTCCCCTATCTGATTTAGGATTGGTAAAGATCCTTTCCCAATCTGTTGGCGGCCTTTTTGTCTTATTGACAGTGTCTTTTGCCTTACAGAAGCTTTGCAATTTTATGAGGTCCCATTTGTGGATTCTTGATCNTACAGCACAGGCCACTGTTTTTCTTTTAAGGAATTTTTCCCCTGTGCCCATATCTTTGAGCCTTTTCCCCAATTTTTCTTTTATAAATTTCAGTGTTTCTGGTTTTATGTGGTTTCTTATCCACTTATACTTGATCTTAGTACAAGGAGATAAGAATGCATCGATTCACTTTCTTCTACATGATAACTGCCAGTTGTGCCAGCACCATTTGTTGAAAATGCTGTTTTTATTCCACTGGGTGGTTTTAACTCCCTTGTCAAGATCAAGTGACCATAGATATGTGGGATCATTTATGGGGTTTCAATTCTATTCCATTGGTCTACCAGTCTGTCACTATACCAGTACCATGCAGTTTTTAATCACAATTGCTCTGTAGTACAGCTTTTGGTCAGGCATGGTGATTCCCCCAGAGATTCTTTTATCATTGAGAATAGTTTCTGCTATCCTAGGTTTTTTGTTATTCCAGATGAATTTGCAAATTGCCCTTTCTAAGTCTTTGAAGAATTGAGTTGGTATTTTGATAGGGATTCCATTGAATCTGTAGATTGCTTTTGGCAAGATAGCCATTTTCACAATGTTGATCCTGCCAATCCATGAGCATGGAAATTCTTTCCGTCTTCTGAGATCTTCCTTGATTTCTTTCTTCAGAGACTTTAAGTTCTTATCATACAGATCTTTCACTTCCTTAGTTAGAGTCACACAAAGGTATTTTATATTATTTGTTGTACCCGCCTGTGGTCATACAAACTGGGTTCCTGAGTGGGAGGCAGGAAATGTATGGGAGAAAACGGCAAGAGAAATAATGGATGCTGAGACATGATTTTCTGTTCAAGGCTTCTCAAAATTTTCTGAGTCTTTGCTTATAAAGAGTGGGGAGGCCCATCCCCCACCAATCCATTTTTGGTGCCTGTCCTACAGTTGAAAGCCTGTAGAGGGATCTTCAGGATGCTGTCTCCAGAATATCTCAAGAGTCTCCCAGCAGGTAGTAGTGTCTTGGAGAAGTTCAGGCAGGTGTAGAACGATAGAGCCATCTAGGTCAGAACGCCCCACTCCAGGTGGTCTCTGGCTCAAAGGGCAAAGTCAGCCTTTCCAGGCTGGGGTAGGCAACAATTTGTGACTATTGTGAAGGGTGTTGTTTCCCTAATTTCTTTCTCATCCTGTTTATCCTTTGTGTAGAGAAAGGCCACTGATTTGTTTGAGTTA
>NC_034602.1:47783976-47804439 GCF_900095145.1 Mus pahari
CAACTTTCTCTGTGATCCTTTGATTGTTGGCTCCTGTGAACCTGATATTCTGGGTGTGTCAGAGTTCCTGGCAGTCAAGCTCCTCTGAGACTTTCAAATATTGTTGTGACCCAGCTCCTGTTATCCTGGGATCCTGTTGTCCTAAGATCCTGGACATGTTACAGTGCCTGGAAGTGGTGTCTCCTTTGAGGACCTTGGAGCTGTCTGATCCATTTGAAACGAAGGTTAACCAGCACTTATCAAAAGGAACCCAAGCCTCTGGTCAGGAAGGGCTCTGGTGTCCTTGTTCCTGTTGTCATAGGCCCTTCACAATTGGACTAGAGCTGACGTAGTGTTCTGCTCACCAGTGATTCTAAGATCGCGTGGGCAATCCTCTAGGGACTGTGGGTGTGTCTGACAACTCTGAGCCCTAGGTGTCCTGGTGCTTGTGCCGACTGGAAGGTGCCCTTGACACCTTTGTCACATCTTGTATGCAGGACACATTTGGATCATAGGTTTTATCGTGGAGGGGGGTGGAGGGGTTTATGTCTTTATCCCTCCACTTGGATGTCTGCCTGGGAGCAGGAGATGGCCTCTTTGAGCTTTCTTCCTTTCTTCATCTACACCTGATTCTCTAGCATCCCATTCCCCTGCCCATCCCCTCTTCCACCCAGAACCCTCCTGGCATCCAACTCTGATATCTGCTATTAATCATGGTTACAAGTCTCTTCAAAGGAGTCAAATGTGTCCCTCTGTCCTCTAGCTGACCTATTCTAGCCTGATCCATGAAATCATTAATAATCAGCATTCTGACATTCATTCATTAACATTTTTCAGATCAATGTGCTAATTTTTGATTATATAATTCTTAATCATGAATGAATGTTCTGGTCCAGGTAGATAAACCATTACCTATAAAATCTAGTGAATACCTTAGGAATATATAAATTCATTAATCTTCATTATCCTTGTCAAGCATAACCTTGACTGTGTTTTATCTGGTTGTAATTTTTAGCTTCACAAATAAGATATGTACTATTGGTACTTGTTATCAATTTTTTTCTTCTTCCCAAAGCCAAAAACTATTCTGAGACAGACATTAAAAGTCTGTTCTTCATTAAAAATGTAAAAAGCATACTGAAATTTAGGTCATGTTTATACAAATAACATACTGGTATTTTAATTAGGCATGTAATATGAGTAGTAGAAAGATGTGTTCCAGAATTCTCAATTTGGAACTGAACTTAGCAATGTTAAGGTTTGTTTTCTGGAGAATAAAATGTCAGAAGGAGAATTTTCCTGTGACCAAACTCAAGAGAACAAAATCCTCGCCAGGTTTATCAACTCTGTCACCTAAAAGTCTATGATTTTGACCCCTTCAGGGTGACAAATGCAATCACCTTGCTTCTTATGATTACTAAGATAGTTGGTCATTCATATTGTTTTCTTCTCACTACTATTCCTCTCCATAAGACTTCTTCCTATAGTTGAAAGGATAAAAGAGAGAAATTGAACTCTTATGTCTGTTTCATTTAATATGGAATGATTTGTTTTTAAAACATGTAACATATTATAACTATAATAAAAGTAGTTATAATAGAAAATATTCTGTAGCATAATTTGTCATCGCTGTATCGTGATACCGGAATATGAATGATAGTCCTTCTGGGAAGAGACACAAAACTGCCATCATGCCATCATAGTAAAAATACCATTTTTGTCTTCCTTGCTGTTTTTGGTTGGGTTTAGATTTCGTGGGTTAACATAATAAGGACAGATCAAGATTAGTGCAGACTTGTAAATGTTTCCAACACTAATATACTACTTAAAGGAGATTCACTATAGCCTGTTAATGTTATCCATTAGTTCTTATGGTGTTTGGTCTTTACTTTGAATTTTACATTTACAAATCTATCCAGAAAGCATCACATTGCAGCATACAGCACACAAAACCTTTTTTACCACTCCTTATGGCATCTCAGATAGTGCTCTTTCATAGTGCTCCAAGCTGCTGTTGTCCCATCTTTCTTTGCTGTTTTATGTTTGTTCATCTTAATGTACTTCACTGCCCATGAAATATCTCCCATGTAAGTTTCACTGTCTGCGAATCCTCTTAGCATCTTTCTCTATTACTATCAGCTCATCACTTGTTTTCCACAGTAAGAGAAGAATTTTTCTGCTCTAGATTTTCAACAGTTTCATCAACAAGCTAAATTTAAATATTTATCAATACATTAGCATTTTTAGACCTGCTGTGTTTTAAGAGGCTCATGCTGGTGTGTGCTACTTGCCCAGGGTTTTGGCTCCTTTTGATCTTTTAGACCCCTTTTAGTCTGAAGGCCTTGATTTTTATTAATTTAGTGGCTCTGCCTGAGAAACTTGAATTAAATTAGTTAATGAAAAATTAAAATGGAAATGGTAGCAAAACTATAAATGCTTTGATTTCTACATCTGGTTGAAAAGAGCTAGGGGGCAGATTTGATCATTTCACATTAGGTAAAGCATGATGTATCCTGTGTCTGTTCACATGTGCATAATTTCCTTTGCAGCGGTTCGTTCATGCTAATGTAGAAGGGCTTCTATTTGTGTGAATTCTAAGGTGTTTAGCCAATGAGAGTTATGAAGTATGTTTTCCTATAAAAGTTCTCAATCCTTTAAGGTCCTTTTGTTACAGTGTGCTAAAATCACTCTATATGGGTAATTTAAAGGAAAACTGTAAAACCAAGAGCATTATCCAAGTCTCCATAGGTTTATATATATTTTATGGGGTACATATTTGCATGAGTTCTACCTGTTAAGGTTCAAAATCAAATCTGATAAATACAATGAGGAGGTGGAGATAACATCCTAAACTTCCTTCTTCTGAGATGACTAAGCACTGTAATATTAGTGATGTATTTCCTCACACACTCTGCTGTGCTTTAATCACTCTTTTGACCTCACAATGATCATGACTCTAAAGTATCAGCACTGGAAAAACAAGAGAAGGAAAACTTTTTGTTGGTAATATGTAGGTCATTTTACTATTTATATTTTATCTAACATCTGTCTAGCAATTATGTTTGAGAGGCACTTTACCTTGGATGCACTAGTTTGAGAGAAGAGGGGGTGGGAACAAACTGAATCAAATACAAATGCTAATATATCAGCATTTTGAAATGTCATTTCTAGAAGCCATTCTCTGCCTAATGCTGTACTTTGGGAAGTGACATTTTAATACGACCATGACAACAACAACAAGAAGACAAAAAGCAATATAAATCCCTTGCAGAGGGAATCTGGGGTAGTATGCAAGAAGAGAATTTCTGCAGATACCCACACAATTTTAATATACAGACAAGATACCAGATGTCAATGTCTTTTTACCAGGGTTTGCAATGTCAATTAATTTTAGATGTCACTGTACACCTTGTGACAGAGGCAGCACAAAGCAGCTGTATACACTTACTGAGAAACATCGTTCCAGAAATTATCCACATGTTTTATGAATATAAAAATTCTAGGTACTGCATCAATATATTCTGATATATTAATATATCAGGATCATGCTTATAGCTATTTTTTTAAAAAAAAATCCACTATTCCCCTGTTTCTTGAAAATGACAGACACAGAAGGTGATCCAGGGAAATTGGTCTTTATAGATATCTCTGTAGAGATAACTCTGCCTTCACTAACATATGCGTGCATGTTGACAGCCCCCAAAGTCATTATTTAGTCTGACATTTCCCTTTCCATATAGCTCCAAAATAAGTCCACATAAATTAGCCGGGCGTGGTGGCGCACGCCTTTAATCCCAGCACTCGGGAGGCAGAGGCAGGCGGATTTCTGAGTTCAAGGCCAGCCTGGTCTACAGAGTGAGCTCCAGGACAGCCAAGGCTATACAGAGAAACCCTGTCTCGAAAAAAACCAAAAAAAAAAAAAAGAAATTTACCATTTAATTGCTAGAAGCCCATGCTGAAATCCAAAAGCAAAGAAGCAAATTTCTATGCATGTAATCAATACTAGAAAATTTTAAACTGCAAACATATACTTGATACAGTTAAGTATGCTATGAGTTTTACTATTAGCTGTTATTTAGAGGAATAACAGATTTCCAGGCAACACATATCAAGTAAAATCTGTATTGTAGAAAAGCGAAGAGTTTGATAATTATTAAAATGAGCAAAGAAGTCAACAATACAGAAAATTTTCTCAGCATTTTAAAAGTGTGAATACACACACACACACACACACACACACACTCTTCCATTTAGCTATATTTTCCAGAATACTTAAAGCCTGTGGGCATTAGTTTCCTTCTAATAATTTTATGCTCTGGGACAATCCCTATTTTACAGGGAGCTTGCTTATAACAATAAATCTTAAACTCTACCTTTATACCCTTAATTATTAGGGTATAAAATTATTATGTTCTAATCGCATAGCCACATCGTTACTGCCATCCCATTATTACATAACAAATGAAAAGGAAATGAAAAGGAAAATTCAGAACAGAGAAATAAGGTGTCCATGGAGACACACAATTTGTCTCATGCCATATGTGTAGAACATTACCAGATGAAAATGAAGTCTCTCTCTCTATATATAGAACATATATATATATATATATATATATATATATGATTATATGAATATATGTATACATACATATACATATATGTCATGCATCATACATCAATACATAATATATAAAATATAGATTATATATAAATATATAAAGTATGTTTATATAAACATGTAAATATTGGTTGTTTGAAGATTGCAAGGGAAACAAAACATTTGGGAAGAGATATGAACACATATAACTAAATTCATAAAGGTGTTTGCAATCATTAACTTTAAAAGCCAAGTTTATTTGCAGTGGGATAAACTAAAGGTACACTTCTGGTGATGGACCCTCGGAGGGAGACCCTCACTCAAGTCTTGGGAAAAGCGCACACCCAGTGAGACACTGAGACTGAACTTGCTGTAATCACACGAGGAAGTTTATTAAAGGCAAGACGAGACAAGAGCTCAGGCCAGCATGCTGGGGTCGAAACTCGTACGCTATGCAGGGATAGAGGAGTTCGACCCCAACCCAAACTTTTTACAAGCTTATAAAGGCAAAAACCACAAAAGAGGGGGAGGACAAGGGGAGGAGATAGGGGAAGTCCAAAATCACAATTTTACTCAATAGTTAGGTCATGCCCTACATTGAACAATACACCTGGGGCATTGGGACATTCCACAGAGGGCATTGGGGCATTCCACAGAGGGCATTGGAACATTGCGGTTATTCCAGGAAACTTTTTACTTAAGAAAGTTCCAGGAACAATTGTGTAGCAAGGGACTAGGGTGTATCAAGGGACTAGGGCCCAAGGGTGAACAGTTCATGTTCTCACAGACAGCTAGTAATTTTTTATTCGTCACTGGGCAAGCCTGTGCTAGGATTTCCTAGAAGCATTTTCTGAGGAATAAAAACACTCCCTCAGAATATGCAGCACCCGCTTGAAGTGACCCACCAGACCCCAAATATAGTGATGTCCAAGAGAAAAGCCGCTGTTGCTCCCTTCCTATATTTCCTCCTTCTTTCTAAGTGAATATTCTCTGCTGTTATCATTGACTCTGCTGTTAACACTGAGACTGCTGCTACCATTCTTTGCTAACATTTAAAACATCCAGTTTTCAGCCTTCAGACAGGAGCTGAGAACAGCCAGCTAACTCTCCTTCCTCCCTTAGTTTCCAGACTCCTGAACTGCTGCTGGGTTCTCTGGCTCTCCTGTGAACTGACAGTCTTTACAGGAATTGCTAGCCTGGACCCTTTAAACAAATATAGTTAAGGCTCTTTTTTGATAGCTTTGTTCCTAGAGAGACCATCGACTAAAGCACTAGTACTTGTGAAAGAATTTTTACCCAGTGATTATAAAATAAATGCTCCACACATTTGAAAACAAATCTCATTTAGTGACAAATACTTAGAATTTTTTCTTCAGAAACTTTCTCTGCCACTGCACTGTGATTTACTCTTACTTAACAGAACTCCCAAGGACAAGAAGAACAAAATATTTATTCTTATTACAAATTAAAATAAAGATAAGATAGTGTTAACTCTTTGAATTGAGATGAAGCTAAGTTAAAGCAGTCAGGAATTTTATACTTTTTAAATATATAAAATGCAAGATTATTAGCATGTCATACAACTGTAGCTATAAGCACTAATCAATGAACCTTTTCTGTAGAATACAGAACACACTTACACACAGTAGTTACTACCAAGTCTCTAGTTACTACGCTAAGTTGAAAGTTCATTCTCTCCTATTAGATCTTAGTGATTACTTACTTGCCCTATTCGACTTTCCCATCACTCATCAATTCAAACACTGAATTCCTTACATGTTGCTCTCTATTTTAGACTTATCATTTAATTCATAAATGAAACATAGAAGAAAAAGCAGATTTATCATGAGACATGAAGTTTCAGGATTCTCACCTAAGTGAATCCATGCAGAGCAATGCGAAGTATGCTTTAGTGATATATATTTGTATCATATTTTCAAACTCTTCAGAATAAGGTATTTCAGGTAGTCTTGTACTTGGAATCTTTACCTGTTATTATTGGAGTTGTTTTTTATATTTTTTCCTTTTGTATTTAATGAGAAACTGAGCTAAAGATGGCTTTAATTTACAAATAAATGGACATATCCAGTATAAGCTTGGGTAATTATGCCCTCATCAGGCATTTAGGGATAGCTATGGCTCCTAGAGCATTCATAGACTCCTTTGCTTAAACTCATAAGATTATGGATAGATAGGTAAATAGGCAGTAAATAAGAGAAATTATGTTGGTACCTTTGTAGAACATTCTGGACATGTATAAAGTATCAAATAAAAATTTAACTTTATTTTTTATATATTTTATCTATATGGGTGTTATGCCTACATGTACATTTACACACTGGAAGAACACATCAGATCACGTGAGAAATCAGATCCTATAGTGGAGGTGAGCTGACATGTGGTGCTGGGAATTGAAATCATTGGAATTGAAAGCACATCCAAAGCTCTTTACTATTGAGACATCTTTCCAGGCCTGGAAATAAAATTTAATTCCAATCAATGTCTCACGTAACACAGGATTTCTATTGTCATCATTTTATAAATTTTCAAGGTTTCTAATGGAATTATGTCATCAACAGTAGTATCTGAACAAAGTCTATTGATTGTTGTCACCAACAAAATCAAATTTGATCAACCTGGTTAAAAAAAAGAAAAGAAGTGATACTCATTGCTCTACACCCATCTTGGTACACCCTCTTTCTAAGTGCTGAATATTAAGGGCAGTGCAAAATTTCTCCAGGGAAATGTTCTCAGCAAGAACACTATCATCATGTGGAAATCTGATGTTCAAAATCTCAGTGTTCTATAAACAAAGTCCTAGAACCAATTAGAAGAGGCATGTGTCAATACTACCACAGAGGATGAAGGATATGTCATTCAATCTCTGGAAAATGTCATGGTTTAGAGTGCCAATTTTTTTTCTCTTCATAATTAGTTAGATTTTTGTCCTTTAAAAAAGAAAGGCCTCATTCTCATATGTTATTTCTGTTCAGCTGCCATCATAAACTTGAGACTCGGGAAATTATTATTGTTAGTCCTGGTGATAAAATATTCAAGAATGCTGACAGACTTTAGGTGCAAATCCATATTAAATCTGTCCTTACTGAGTTTGTTTTAAAAGGATGCAGTACTGCATACAAAATATAGGATTGTGGACTCCAAATAATGCAACTTAAGTCAAAACTAAACAAATCACCTACCAAGATTTCAACATAAAAATAATAATAATTGCCTGCCCAGAAAGTAGCATCTATACCAACCTGTGAACAAAATCCTTCTAAGATCATTTTAGCATGCAAGTATCAACCTTTCAAAGTGTGGTTTCTGCTTACTCTCAGTCCTGAGGTTTATAAAACTTCTTTGATAACCTAATGTACCAATCTCAGACATGCCGTTACTGACTAAGGAATTTCCAGCTTCAGAAATGCTGTGCAGCCAACTTTCCAATCTCTCCTACTCTTTCAGTAATTAATATGAATTGAGATGCTGAATTAAACAGAGCTACAAGGGGATCTGCATGAGGTGCAAATCTGCTTGCTACCTGCTCTGTGATGGAGAAGCTTCATGCAGAAATTGCAAGGTAGCCTGATATAAATATCCCCCATTACCATCCAGTGCCAACAGAGTAAAGTTTCCCTTAAAGAGAAAAGACAAATGGTTAGTTTGAAAAAAAAAATCATACTAGTAAAGTGAAATGTGATGTCCACTTTGGGTCACTCCTTCATAAGACTATTTTTA
Source organism: Mus pahari (assembly GCF_900095145.1). NCBI lineage: Eukaryota > Metazoa > Chordata > Mammalia > Rodentia > Muridae > Mus > Mus pahari. The sequence goes on from NC_034602.1 coordinate 47,792,291, forward strand.
AAAATTTGAACAGAATCCAGAACATAACAATGAGAACTATTAGGCAGGAAAAAATGTGGTGACCTTCTACAGTAGCAGAATTGTCTGTAATTATGCCTAAGGCTCATATAAGCTCACAGTTGCATTTGATTTTAGCTTTTAAAATGGGCTGGAAAATGTAATGAATATAATCTCAAAAACTTTTTGCTTAATAATAACAATCAATGGCTAATACAACTGTTAAGCCAACTTTTGACAATGATAGCATTTTTCACTATTGTTAATGCTAATGTTTTAAGATATGGGCAGTGCAAAGAGTTAAATGGAAAATACTAATTTATAAACAACAGAAATATTAAAGTGTGACAATTTTAACCATGCCAGTTCTTATAGTAGCCACTCCCTATCTTATATATATGAAAAGTCCATGTATTAAAAGTATTTTTTATGCTTCTGCATGTCCATGATGTTTATAAACACATACACACACACACATACACACACACACACACACACACACACACACACACACATACACACAAATCAGCAAATAGCTGAATAATCACCATCTCAGTACTGATATAGTCTGAGCTTTGTAGTTAGAATACAGCAACAAATATGTTCCCAGGTGTACAAAGAAGTCCCAGAGATACCAAGATATAAAGACCCACATGTGGAGTCCATTACATGATTAATTCAGATTTCTATATCATTTCCCCAGTAGACATTTACTTTCTATCCATTTAAAAAAAAAAAAAATCAAGACCTGGTGTGGTGGCACACACCTTAATCCCAGCAGAGGCAGGCAGATTTCTGAGTTCAGGGCCAACCTGGTCTACACAGTGAATTTCAGGACAGCCAGGGCTACACAGAGAAACCCTGTCTCTAAAAAACAAAACAAAACAAAACAAAACAAAATCAAATTCATATTTTTCTTCCATCTATAGGGTTGCAGATCCCTTCAGCTCTCTGGGTACTTTCTCTAGCTCCTCCATTGGGGGCCCTGTGTTCCATCCAATAGATGACTGTGAGCATCCACTTCTGTACTTGCCATGCAATGGCATAGCCTCACACGAGACAGCTACATCAGTGTCCTTTCAGCAAAATCTTGCTGGTGTATGCAATATGTAGCAGAAGACGGCCTAGTCGGCCATCTTTGGGAAGAGAGGGCCCTGGGTCTTGCAAACTTTATATGCCCCAATACCGGGGAATGCCAGGGCAAAGAAGTGGGAGTAGGTGGGTAAGGGAGCAGCATGGGTGGAGGGTATAGGGAACTTTCGGGATAGCATTTGAAATGTAAATAAAAAAATATCAAAAAAAAATCAAATTATTATGTTTTAAATACCATTTCTAAGCCAGATATTTTGATAAGAAAACATAATTCTGTTATTGCATATTGCCTCTAGTCATGCTGATATAAAACAAATATATTCTTTCAGTAGACTGTAGTCATTTTTGTCCTAGCTGGTTGGCTGAAAAGTAACAGAGCACTGTGAATGTCCTGAATGAATCAAAACAATTTTCTTCCATTGGGAAGAATCCATAAAGATATGCATCATTGATTGGAAGATTGACCTTTTAGATGAAACAATCAGGCTATATGAATGGATGTCAAAAGGAATAAAAGAAAAGAACATGATTAGATTGATATTATAGTTGTATCACTATACTTGATATATGAGGTAGAGGGAATTGATGGTTGAAGTAGGTTAACACACTGCAATCACATATTTGCAATTGGTGCTATATTGGGATACAACCACTCACTAATTTGTAAGTATAAAGTGATATCATTCAAACATTTGTAAGGATGAAGTTGGAATCTAAGAAGATTGACCTTACTTGAAATTCTTGTCACATACTTTTTACCTCTGTGGTTTTAGATACAGCATTGAACTTCTCTAGCTCTAAGCTTCTATTTTCACAAAAGTTTTGACGGATTAACACAGCAGTACATAAATAGGCTTAGCATATTGTCTAGAATACATTACACAATCAATACATATTCAGGATCCTCTTAAATGCACAAAAATATACTAATGGGGAGAAAAAGACAGAGGGGAGGGGGTGAGGGATGCTTGTATTTCAAAGCCTGTTCATACTCCCTTGGACAAGAGCATAAACAAATTTATTAAGCACCCCATACCTGCAACAGTAACTTAAATAATCACTGCAACAACCAGCAAAATGAATCATCTTTTAATTATATTTAATCTTGTCATTGTGGTGACATGGAAGGGAACAATGCTTACTTAGTATCTGCTTTAGGAAGTTTGCAGAACTGCTTATATTTTCATATTGATGCAGGAGCCAGCCTTCTTACTGTGTGCATTAAGTATATACCAGGAAATAGAGAGAGAGAGAGAGAGAGAGAGAGATTCAGAGGGGTTGAAAACATAGAGAAAAGACCATTATTTATTAGTTTCACTAAATATATATGCTATTTTATATGTGAGTCCTTCTAAGACTGTATAATATATAATTTTTTGTTTACTGTTGAGAAATAAAAATTTAAGAATATTTTTGTCAGATTCAGGAAGTCCAAATGATGAGGTATATAAAGTATTTAAACATACATATTCAGGGGATATAAAAGGTAGAACAAGTTGGTATTGAATAGGTATGCAACTATACTGATGAAAGTTATACATTTTCTAGAGACTATGGAACTCTGTGATAAGTGTTGTACCCTTAGAAACTTGTTAGTGTGGCTCAGCATGGTGGCTCCTTGTGTAAAACACCCACATTTCGTGTCTAGACACCTGAGATTGAGCCCAGAACCACACAAAGGTGGAAGAAAACAACTAACTGTACACCACTGTTTTCTGATAACAACATATGCACTATGGAGGTGCAGAAACAAACAAACAAATAAACACACATACACACACACCACACACACATACATACACACACACATACACACACACCACACACATACACACATACACACATACATACACACAAATAGAGGGGAGAGAGAGAGAGAGAGAGATTGGAGAATTATGCTATCACTACAATTTACATTTACAAGCACTGGTCCCCAGTGGTCCATCTCAAGCAGAGCTTAAAGTTCCTGGACTTTGTTTTGACATAGCCAGCCTTAAGGCAGAAAATAAAAGTGTCACATTAACTATGTTTTATGTTTGCTCTACTTGAATATTCAGTGGAATCTTTCATGAGCAGGATTTCTGATTAATGTGTTTAGGACTGGGAGAGATTTGAACGATTGTTACTGACTGGAACTTTGTAAGCCATTGTACACTTAAAATGATGGCTCAGATAAAAGGATTGCATAGTAGTGCCAAGTCTATGAGGAAAAAATACTTATCAACAAGAACCTAGTCAGTGTGGAATCAATTACCATGATGGTGGGAAAAGGAAAACTCTATAGCTGTACATTAAGACAAAGGAATAAAAAGGTTGCCGGAGGCGTTTTACAAAGAAATTACATTTGGGTGTAAGAAGGAGAATCCTAAGAGAAATGGAGTTCATTCAGTGAGTGAGTTCTTGAGGGAAGCTACAATTTGATTAAGATTGCTATTTATTTAAATAAAGTATTCTTTAAGAGAAGGTTAACCAAGACCCTGAAGGCTATTAATGGGTCTGAGGATTGCTTCTGACATCTGAATTTCTTGATCACTTCAGATTTAATCACAGAGCATGATAGTCTTCATTGTAACCGGGTTCAGTTTCTGGCCAACTTGAAAGAACATACAGACAAGGAAGTCTAGGAAAATATCACCTCTTGTGATCTAAAATGGCCCCCTTTTTTATTCTAAACCGAATGGATTGTATAAGATTTTAATTCCTTGCAGTCTAAGGATTACTGATCTGAAAGAGAGAAAAAAAAAAATAGGTTTCTCTTCACCTCTTCTCTTCAAAGGGACAACAATGCCCAGGGATTCATTTGCTGAGTAGTCTGGGAGCTCCTCACTTAGGAGTAGTGATCTGCAACTCTCCTATCTTGTTCATGATGGTTTGGTTTCAACTCTGCCCCTCCCACAATTCAGAATTCATACCCACTCCTTTTAGAGTTCCTGTCAGACCTCCATATTCACATCACATTTAAGTTCATCTTAATTACAGATTGGTTCCACCCACCCCCTGCCCATGCTTATATCAATGACTCACTGCCAGTGGGTGTTGGCCTTTCACCAGGGTACACTTCTGAGGGCCTGGCATCAAGCTGGTTCCATTATGACTTTCAGACTCAGTTCTCCTTGGCTTTTTAATTGAACTAATCAGCAGGACTAAACCAAACTGTAACTGGCACTAAGAGGGATGTGCTCTGTGATTTTCTCCTAGGAAGCCTGACTCCACCAAATTTTCATATGATTTATTAAATACTAGAGTCCAGTCTAGTCTTCCTTCACACACTCATGCAAGCATCCTACTGTGTAAGCTATGTCTATACCTCTGTACACTGCAATCAGCTGTGATGATAAGACCATCTCCCTCTGAATGGCCTCTGATCTCTAGTGCTCCCCTCCCCGCTCCCCCCCCCCAAAGTGTTTCCTGGTAGCAGACTACGGGATGTGTATCAGAGAAAATGTTCATTTAGATTTTGAACAGATTCTTTAAATATTCCTATCTTCTAACACAATAAAGGCAACAGTGACACACTGTCATAGAGTAGAAAAGCTACAGTACCTGCCCTCAGAAGGATAACATTGTATCTAAAAAAATGCCAACATTATTTTTTCATAGAACCAAATTACTAAAGACTTAAGTTTGTGACTGTCTGGCTGTTAGTAACATTTATTTATGTTACCAACAATAGAAGTTGATGTAATACATACCTTAATCTCATAGTAGACATTTTCAGAAATTCCGTGTTTGTTCTTAATTTGGAATGAACAGAAATATGTCAGATTAATTTTTTAACATAGTAATTACCAGGGTTGCAGCATAGTACCTCCTAAGTACTTTAACATGATACAGTCTAACAGTACTCAGGAACACATGTTTTTAGTCACTTCCTGCATTGCAATATGCTTGAACAGAAGATATTTTAAAAAAATAATACATGGAGACCACTCAAATATTGATCAGTAATTATTATTTTATAATTATTAGTGGCAGTAAAGGCTAGTCTTTGTTATTGACTTGATTGAATTTGAAATGACCAAGGAGATACATTTCTGAGTGTAGCATTTGAGGTAGTTTCTAGACAGACTTAGTTATGGAGCTAAGTCTATATGGACATGGCACATTTCTATAGACTATGGTACCAAAATAAGCCAAAACAGAAGCGACTAAAGCATGCTTAATGGGTTACAGGGATGCAGGGAAGCTAAGAGTTTTAGGACATGTTCATATAACATGGTATTATCTGCTGCCATGATTTTCCTACCATGATGGATTGTATGATTACATGCCCTCACGTGTTTAGCCAGTTAAGGATTTCCTCCCTTAAGCTATTTCATCATTACAACAATGAGAAAGTTAATAAATATAGAAAATTGATATGAAGAAATAAGGATATTGCTGTGATTAACCTGACCATATATGTCTCTAAATATAAATGGACCATGTAAATAGATATTATTCTTTTCTATAAAAATCCAATTTCTGTGATTAAATGTGGGCAGATTTGGCAGTAGGCTTCACTTAACTATTTTAAGATGTGACAGAGAGATAGAGAAGGAGGAATATTTATGTTCATGGATATTTTATTTAGAATGTCATTACATTTTTTTAAAAATACAGGTTATGATTTTGAATCTCAAAAAGGTCTCAAAACTGTAATCCTCTAACTCCACTGCTAGGATTACAGGTATTTTATCATTATTTTCTAATAACTCTATTTTAAAAAAAATTTGTTTTAATTAAAGATTAGAGCAATTGAAATGAAAATGTAGAACATTATTATTAGCATTATAAATTCACATTGCATCCAAAATGAACTAATTAGTATAAAATGTTTAGAATAGTTTTTGATACAAGTGTATAAATAGTTATATTTTGTACACATATTTTATTAACAGTATCAAAATGTAACCCTGAAGTTCTGGAAAATCATGCATATTTAGCTGTTGGAGGTTAAGTATTCTAAACTTTTTGATTGGATTATGTAGTTTGATAAAACTCTTAGTTTTTTTATATGCTATGAATTTATGTCTCTCAAAGATTGATAGAGAATTCAAACCTTTATGAATTTATCTGTGAATTTAAGTACTTTTCTTATCATTTATATTAGTGGCTTAATTAAAAAATAATAAAAACTATTAGTTTTCATTGTCTTAAGCTAAATGAATATGTCTATGTCTATGTCTATGTCTATGTCTATGTCTATGTCTACACACACACATTAAAATCACTGAGACCAAATAGTGTTGTCATGTATATGTACGATAGTGTGGGGTCATCCATAGTAACATAACAAACAGATATCTGACAGAAAATGACTCTTCATTTACTAAAAATGAAGCTGCTATGAACATAGTTGACCAAGTGACTTTGTGGGATGGTGGATGGTAGAGCACTTTTAAGTATATGCCTGGATTGGTTTAGCTGGGTCTTCAGGTAGAACTATTCCCAGTTTTCTGAGAAATCACCAAGTTGATTTCAGGAGTTTGTACCAGTTTGCTCTCCCACCAGCAATGGAGGAGTGCCCTCCTTGCTCGACATCCTTGATAGCATGTTCTATTATGTGAGTTTTTTTTTTTTTATTTATTTCAGCCATTCTGATTGGTGTTAGATGAAATCTCAGAGTTGTTTTGAGTTGCATTTCCCTGAAGAGTAATGATTATGACATTGCTTTAAGTGATTTTCAGACATTTGAGATTCCTCTGTTGAGAATTGTCTAATGATCTATGTACCCCATTTTTAAATTGGACTATTTGAGTTGTTGGTGTGTGGCTTTCTGAGTTCTTTAGAAGTTTTGGACACTATCTCACTGCTTGTAAAGATCCTTTCTCAATATGCAGGCTGCCATTTTGCCCTATTGATAGTGTCCTTTTCCTTATAGAATATTTTCAGTCTCATGAGGACCCATTTATCAATTATTGACCTTAGAGCCTGAGCCATTTGTGTACTGTTAAGGAAACTGTCCCCTGTATCAAGCTGCTCAAGGCTATTCCTGTATAAAAAAGACATCAAAAGATGGAAAGAGCTCTCGTGCTCATGGATAGGTAGAATCAACAGTGAAAATGGCTATCTTACCAAAAGCAAGCTACAGATTTATTGCATTACCCATTACAATTCCAATACAAGTTTTATAAACCTTGAAAGAGAAATTATCAACTTCATATAGGAAAAAAAAAAAAACAGAATAGAGAAAACAATCCTGAACACCAAAAGAACATTGGGAGGAATCACCATCCCTGACCTCAAGCTGCTATACAGAGCAATAGTGACAAAAACTGCATGGTATTTTTACATAACCAGACAAGCTGATCAATGGAATCAAATCAAAGACCCAGAAATAAATCCACATACTTATGGACACTTGATTTTTGATAAAGATTTCAAAACAATTCAGTGAAAAAAGAAAGCATCTTCAACAAGTGGTGATGGACTAACTGGATGTTTACATGTAGAAAAATGCAAATAGATCCATATTTATTACCCTGAACAAAGACCAAGTACACATGGATCAAGGACAACTAAAACCTGATACACTACATCTCATAGAAGAAAATGTGGGAAATAGCCTTGAAAGAAGAGAGTTCTAAAGGAAAGTAATTCTGCTTTTTCCCCAAAAGCCATCAAGCTTTCCTTAGACAGGGGAGAGACCTTGAAAGCCTCTTTCCCTTCTATGCTTGAGGTTCTAACAGGTGTGGTCTTCTGCAGATCTTCCATCAGTAATCACTATTTCCTCTGCAGCAAGCAAGGCACTGCAAATTTTTACTGCATGTGGCAAATGTATTTTATAACCTATTACATAATGGGGAAATACTATTTATTGAATAATAAAATCATTATATTACTTATTATCTGAACATGTGTACTAATTTCTTTTGCCTCCCCTGATTCTTGATGTATCTATATCATTTTTCTTTACTCTTAAATCTAGAAAATTTATTTTGTTATTTTAGTGTATATCTTTAAGGTCTTAGTATTTTCCACCCCTCCTTCATATTTGTTGGGTATAGTTATGTTTAATAAGATAAGTGAGAAGGCTGTTTCCAGTGTTCTTTTATGGAGCTGGATATCCATAATGATCAATTTAAAAACTCTATTAGTTGCATACCGAGTTACAAAACATGACATAATTGATATTTAAGCCCAAAGAAAAATTGTTAATGGACACTATTTGAGAAAGAATTCTGGACGTGCCTAGGATTTTGCTTAGTGTTTATTTCATAATTATAGTAGAGATGAATGACTGGGAAGGTTAAATGATTGCTGAAAATTATACTTTAATCAGTAATGAAAACCAGTACTTTATTCACAAAGAACAACAAGCCTGTAATCAAAGTTTTCCTTTTCAGCAGTACAATGTGCCTCGAGGACACTGCCTAAATGGCAGGATGAATTATTTGCACCTGCAGAAGGGAACATGCATAAGCCCCACATCACTCATCAGTGTCCTCCTTTACATTATCCTTCATTACCTCAATCAACTACTTAGAGTTGTGACTGAAAGTACCTTCACTTGCTGGCTCATACACCTTTCAATTCATTCTCTAGCCTTCCACACTGTCTACCACTGAATCATATGTGTCTTAGAAGTGTCCACTATATAAACAACCTCAAAGAAAGAAAATCACATGATCATCTCCTGGATGCAGAAAAAGCACGTGACAAAACACAACATGTTAAAAGTATTGGAGATACTTCATGTTAAAAGTGTTAGAGAGATCAGGAATTCAAGGCCCATACCTAAACAAAATGAAATAAATTTACTGCAAACCAACAGCCCAAACCACATAAAATGGAGACATACTTGAAGCAATCCTATTAAAATCAGGGAACAAGACAAGGATGACCACTCTTCCCATTTCTATTCAGTATAGTACTTGACGTGCTAGCTAGAAGAATAACACAACAAAAAGATATTAAGGGGATATAAATTAGCAAAGAAGAAATAAAGGTATCACTATTTGAGGATGATATAATAGTATATATAAGTGACACCACAAATTCTACCAGAGAACTTCTCCAGGTGATAAACAACTTCAGAAAATAACAGGATATAAAATTACCTCAAATAAATCAGTACCCTTCCTTTATACAAATGATAAACAGACTGGGAAAGAAATTAGGATAACAACTTCCTTTACGATAGGAATAAAACATATAAAATATCTTGGAGAAACTCTAAACAAACAAGTGAAATATCTGCATGAAAATAACTTCAAGTCTCTCAAGAAAGATATTGAAGAAGATCTCAGAAAATGGAGACATCTCCCCTACTCATGTCCTGGCAGAATTAATTAAATGGCCATCCTACCAAATGCAATCTACAGATTCAATAAAATACCCATCAAAATCCCAACACAGTTCTTCAAAGACATGGAAAAAACAATTCTGAAATTCATCTGGAAAGTCAACAAACAAACAAACAAACAAAAAAACAGAATACTGCAATTCTTAATAAAAAAATGTAACAAAGGGAATCACCATCTCGAACCTGAAGCTCTAGTACAGAGTAATAGTGATTAAAATGTGTATGGTATTGGTAAAGAAACAGAAACGTTGATAAATGGAATAGAATTAAATAAGCAGAAATAAAACTACATAATTACAGACACATGATCCTTGACAAGAAAGCCAAAAATATATAATGGGAAAAAAAGAAAGCATCAATAAATGGTACTAGTCTAACTGGCTGTATGTATGCAGAAAAATGAAAATAGACCTGGATTTGTCACCTTGCACAAAGCTCAAGTCCAAGTGAATCAAAGACCTCATCATAAATCCAGATACACTGAATTTAATAGAAGAGAAGGTGGCAAAGAACCTTGAACTCATTGTCACAGGGTGAAGTTTCCTAAACAAAACTCCAATGGCTCACAAGCTAAAATAAAGAATTGATAAATGAGACCTCATGAAACTGGAAAGCTTCTGTAAGGCAACTGACATAGTCAATAAGAAAAATCAGCAACCTACAGATTGGGAAAAAAAAATCTTCACTAACCCCACATCCTAGAGAGGGATAATATACAAAATATATAAAGAACTCAAGAAGCTAACCACTAAAAAAACAAACAACCCAATCAAAAATGGGGTATAAAACTAAACAGAGAATTCACAACAGAGAAATCACAAATGGGTGAGAAGCAGTTAAAGAAATGTTCAAAGTCCTTAGTGATCAAAGAAATGCAAATCAAAATGACCCTGAGATTCTGCCTTACCCCAATCTGAATGGTTAAAATCAAAACCTCAGGTAGTAACACACGTTGGAGAGGATGTGGAGAAAGAAAACCACTCCACCATTGCTTGTGGGATTGTAAACTTGTACAACCACTTTGGTAATCAATCTTGAGGTTCCTCAGACAATTGGAGATCTACCTAAAGACCCAGCAAAACTGCTCTTGGAAATTTTTGCCACACAATGCCACAGGGACACATGTTCCACTAAGTTCATAGAGGCCTTATTTATAAATGCCAGAAGCTAGAGATAACCCAGATGTCCCATCAGGACTGAAGAATGGATACAGAAAATGTGGGTCATTTACACAATGGAATAATACTAAGCTATTACGAATGAGGACATTCTGAGATTTGCAGGAAAATGAATGGAACTAACATACATCATCCTAAGTGAGGTAAATCTGACCCCAAAGGACATACATAGTATGTATTCACTAATACTTGGATATTGGCCAAAAGTAAAAGTACACAATACCCAAGACAGTCCCCAGAACTCAAAAACATCACCAAGCTGAAGGGCCCAAGTGAGGATGCCTTAGTCCCACTTGGGAGGGAGAAGAAAGAAATCACAAGGGGGGAGGAAGACAGGGACTTAGGAGAGTAAGTGGACTGGGGTGAGTGGGGTGGGGAAGGGGAATCTGACCTGGTATTGGGTGAGGGAAAAGGACTGAAGCCCTAGGGCCAGCAGAAAGGCAACCTCAGGAGGTAGGATGTTGCAGGACCCTCCAGAAATGCACCAAAGACCTGGGAGATAAGTGACTCTCAGGACTCAAAGGGAGGGACCTTAGATGAATTCTCAACAGTAGGGAGAGGAACTTATAGAGCCTACCTCCAGCAGAAATACATCAAGTGAGGGAGGGGATTGCCATCCCATAGTCAAAACTCTGACCCAAAATTGTTCCTGTCTGGAAGAACAGCAGGGATGGAAATGGAGAGGTGCCTGAGGAAAAGAAGGTCCAGGAACAGTTCCAAAGTGATTTCCAGCTCAAGGGAGGTCCCAAGGCCTGACACTGTTACTGAGGCTATGGTGCACTCACAAAAAACAAACCTATCATGACTGCCCTCTGAAAGATCCATCAAGCAACTGAAAGTGTCAGATCCAGATATTTGCACCCAAGCAATGGACAAGAGCTTCTGACCACTGTGGTTGAATTAGGTAAATGCTGGAAAAAGCTGAGGAGGTCAACCCTGTAGGAGGACCAAAAGTCTCAGTTAACCTGGATCCAGAGATCTCTCAAGCACTGGACTGTCAACCAGGCAGCACACACCAGCTTATAATGAGGCCCCCAACATATATACAGCAGAGGACTGCCTGGTCTGGGTTCAGTCAGAGAAGATGAACCTAACCCTCAAGAGACTGGAGGCCCCAGAGAGATTCGAAGTCTGGTGGGATGGGGGTGGGGGTTGGAAGGTGGGGACATCCTTGTGGCAACAGGGGGGCAGGGAGGAGGTATTGGATGTGGAACAGTGGGAGGGTGGATTGGGAGGCAAATAAAATCTAGAGTGTAAATAAGTAAATAAATAAATAAAACTTAAAAAAAAATAAGAAGTGTGAAAAGGGGTTAAGGGATTTGCCATGGCAAACTGAATGAAAAACTGATGACAAGGCCAAGGTGAACCTTTTCTTGTGGTTCCAGCTACATAGCCAAACCTGTCCTTTAAATGTACAATCCTCTTTTGTCAAACTTCTTAATACCATAGTTCTGAATGTGTAAAATCATATCTAGCATCTACGGATAGTTTTATGTCAGAGTATTGCTGAATCTTCAATGAAAAATCATGTGCGTGTTCTCTCTCTCTCTCTCTCTCTCTCTCTCTCTCTCTCTCTCTCTCTCTCTCTCTCTCTC
>NC_034602.1:47804547-47811063 GCF_900095145.1 Mus pahari
TCTCTCTCTCTCTCTCTCTCTCTCTCACACACACACACACACACACACACACACACACACACACACACACACACGGTATTGTATGTACCCCCTCTGTATGACCTCTATTACTGTTCTGTGTATACATGTGCTTGCATAAGACCCTCCCAAACACTAGCGTCTACTACTTTGTCACCCTGGTATCTCAAGAGCAGATATTTTTACATAACAAAGTAATCTCAGAATGAATTTTACTATTATATGTACAGAAAAGTGCAAAAATGAAGTTAATATTACTATGCTAAGTTTGAGTTCACTGGCTATTTAAATTTTATAAGACACCAGAATGAAAATCTTCCCAGGGGGCATGAAATAATTAGTAAAGGACTGAAAAGATATAGAACAACTGGTTTTTTAGAGATTGGAAGTAGAATTAAATATCCAAGAGTTATAGATATATAAAAAAACATCAAAATGATAATTTCACATTCAGTAAAGGGGAAAGAAAGAATTCAATGTATTGTTAAATCTGAGAAAGTTGCAAGGAATAATACCATAAACTCTTTGTATAATAAAAATTATACCAAATAACATATAGTAAGTAATTTTATGAGTCATAGATAATTTATAGTGCTAAAACATATTGGCATCGTTGGGCTATAGTATATGAACTTTTTCCCTTACTTCATAGGACCTTGTGAAACACAGGAAGACATTCACTAAGAAATCTTGGAATTAGATATTGATGAGAATTTAGATAGATATTTAAGTATCAAGTATGTAAAATATTTAATGTTCACTTTACTCCATTGTTGAGATGATTTTTTTCTAAAAAAAAAAAAAGCCACACATATTTAAATCAAATATTTCAGTAATTTAAGTTAGATAACCTGTCAAAGTGCTAAGTTGTGATATAAAACTAAAGTGAGCCAAAAATTTAATTTGCAAATTTTCTTGTTTCAGGAACAATGCTGTTTTAAAAAGAGAAAATTATAGAAATGCAAATAACACTATTCTAACTCTCCACCCTCCTACAATTGTGTCTTCTAAAAAGCTTTATTACGGATAAAAAGTACTGAGGAAATGGACTGTAGAACTATAAAACAATGCCCACTTTGGAGCTATTGTTTCTTGGTGTGTGCTTACATTGTAAACTCTTCAAGGCACAAAATCCTGTTCTCATCTATTATGTACATCAGAAAAAAAAAATGCTTTTTTATGATTTTAAGTTAAGTTTCAAAAATAAAATCTGCCGGGATATTAGAAGTAACTGTCTGGGTTTGGATTACTTTTCACTGAGTTATTAAGGTAGCACATACTGGTTTTGTATGAATAGAAATAAAAGCAGGCCAATTTTAGGAACTTCAAAGGAAAAGAAAACGAGGAGTAAAACATAATAGATGTTTTTGTATACGTCTTTAATATACTTTCCCTTGATTCTTCCCTTGATCTATTGTATACCAAAAATCCAAAAGAAAAAGCACAATACCAACATACGTAATCAACAGTCCCAAGGTCCATTTCTTGCTCAGCTCTTAACTTTCATGGTCATTGTATTATACCCCATAAAGTTGTCCTTCTCCTGTGTGTCATGATAAAACTTTACATTAGCTGATCGTATACCACCTCTTTTCATAATTTACAAGTTTGAGAAACTGTGACTTATAATTCTATTTCATTATGTTTTACATTGCATTTTAGGAAAAAAATTCATACAAACCCATAAATATTTGGTGTGACATTAAATACAGTTTCCAGTTTCTTCTGGTAAGGTAGCTGGGCTTATTTCCATTAAAATCAATATAGAGAGCATAGATTTGAAAATCTGTTCTTCAAATTTGGGGTCTTGAATGGCTTCTCAATTCTAATGTCAGGGGGTCTTCAGTTTTGGCAGGAAGAACATACAGACTATAGCAAATATATTTAAGAACTTTCAAGGTAGTAAAGGAAAGCAGCCAAAGCAGGGAGAGAAAGGATTGAAATGGCCCTCCATCTCTGGAGTGTGTGCTGTTACTCTGCAGACTAATAAAAGAGAAATATAGCCACCAAAAACTTTGACCTACAATTTGTCTTGCCTGCAGAATATGCTAGGGCAAAGGTGGTACAGAATTTGTGGGAAAAACTTGTTTCCTTTAGTAATGCTATTTTCTTAGTCCTTTGTAGTACATGCCTTCTTAGCTGTCCATTAAAATATGAAAATATAACAGTTAACTACTTGATGCATATTCACCTTTCTTGATGAATTTTAAGGTAGGTGAAATTTTCAGAATTATAATGATACAGCGCTATTCTCTGACCTCTATTAAATTCTCCATCTTTTCTATGTATCACCAACACCATGAGCTCTTTGGTTACCTCTCATCTAATTATCCTTTGCATACACAGTTGAATCATCGCTAGACTCTTTGGTTATGGGTTGCTATCTTAGTCAGGGTTTATATTCCTGTACAAAACATCATGATCAAGAAGCAAGTTGGAGAGGAAATGGTTTATTCAGCTTCCACTTCCACATTGCTCTTTTTAACCAAAGGAAGTTAGGACAAGAACTCACACAGGGTAGGAACCTGGAAGCAGGAGCTAATGCAGAAGTAATGGAGGGTGCTGCTTAGTGTCCCCCCCCCCCCCGACTTGCTTTCTTATAGAACCCAAGACTACCAGCCCAGAGATGGCATCACCCAAAAAGGGCCTTCCTACCCTTGATCACTAATTGAGAAAATTCCTTACAGCTGGATCTCATGGAGCCATTTCCTCAAGGTAGTCTCCTTCGTAGTGACAATTCCAGCTTGCGTTCTGCTGACACACAACACCAGCCAGTAAAGATTATTAGTAGTATATACAATTTAAAATCATATTTAAATTTCTCCAAAACTCCTGAAATAATTTTTAAATGATCATCATAGATGTCAGAAATAAAAAAAAAAATTCTTAAGGATCATGTCTGATTCCAAGATTCTAGCTAGTTTAAGTATCTGTAACAGGTGGAGTGCACACAATGTCATCTAGAAATTAGCTTGGTCATGAGTACTCTTGATAGTGGTGGACATCAGAAGTATTATCTTTCCAAAATTAAGAACAAAGAGGTGGAGGAAGAGGAGGATGAAGAGATTCCTTCATCCAAGTTAGGTGGATAGGGAAGTTTGCAAAGGAAAAATCAGGGAGGAATTGGAGGATATGATCAAAATATTATAATTATATTATACAATACAAAGAAACATTGTTTCTCTTGAGAACAGTAGGTGACTTTTACAAATACACTGGTGAACAAAAGGAGACAGACATATGCTAACACAATCTGATACTTTGATTTCCATAAGGTTCAAAAGCAGAAATAATAACTCTATAATCTCACAAGTCTAAACAGGAATTAAAAACACAGACACAGTGGGGAAACCAAGAAACTTGTTGAGGCTCAGCCTGAGTTTTGATCTGTTTGGTAGCTGCACATGGTCCTGAATATTTAGGAAGCCATTGATCTGTATATGTGAGATATGACTATTTTTAGAACATGCAGGCAAATTGCAATAAAATAAAATAAAAAGAAATGTACAATAATGATGTGACAAACTATGATGCAAAGAAGTCTAATTAACTCAGCTAAGTGGTTGTTATAAGATAGGAAATAGGTTAAATTTTGTGGCTCCTTACTCTCTCTAAATCTTACATAATTATACAATAGTTCTGATCCTCATTTTGTGACACTTATTTAAATGCATAAAAAAAACCCACAATAGATGAGAAGGTTACAGATAAGCTTGCTCTTAGTACTACTTCCAAACAGAAAGATGGTGAACATCAATTTTGTGTTGTAAATCACTGAACAAGAACAGCAAAGCAAAAATACGTCAGCATTTAAATTGCTGAAGTTATCTGTTTGTAAAGGTACCGGTCAGTGATGGATTGCAATCATTTTAAAGGCAGAAAGTACTTAGGGGTGGCCAACAATATGGAAACCCAGAATTATGCCCCCTGGAAAATATGGAAGAATTAATTGCTTTTCTGTCACACTGTTATACTTGGCTGAGCAGGCTTTGAGTTTAACCTCACTCTTCTTGCATTTACATCAGTGCTGTTTTAACTGTTCTGCTCTGAAAACTCAGACTTGCTATTTTATAAGCACAAACTCCTATTTAAACATAATTAGCAAATGTGCTAGAAAAAGCCTCCAGCACTGAAAAGTCCCACATGTCATAAATGTCCAGTTTCAAATAGAGAAGAAAAAAATCCTATAAGGCATTTGCTAAGACATCTACCGAAGAGGAAGAAAAGAGGCGAATGGAAATTGTTTTGTTGACCTCCAAAGACAAAGAAAGAGTGAAAGGAAATATTGAGCATATTGCATCTGCTTTCTCTTCACATCTAGCAGAAGGATGCTAAACATTTAGGAGCTCTAAGATTGCTTTATAGTTAATTTAACACCTTGATAATACACTTCTCCCTTCAAATCATACTTTGTCACTTTGTACAACCTGCTTCTCTAAGATAATCACTTAGGTTGGCAATGGCAACAGATGTTAAGCTTGAAGTTCCTTCCACACTGACTTCTTTGGAAACTATCAGACATTTTAAACAAATTTCATCTGCAGCTAAATTGAACAAAGAATAGAATTAAGGGTTAACAAACAACAAAAGAGAAACCAAATATTTGAAACATGTCTTACAAGGTCATCCCTATAGGAAGAGCTAGGGAGAGAATCAGGCTTCCGCAGGCATGATATCCCAAGTGGTTAGCCCTAAAACATAAGGATACAAGCACCATTAAATATACACTTCAAGTCACATTCATATAAATTATACACAAAATATTTATTTACATTTAATGTCCAGCATCTTTGAGATGTTGGGTAGATTGTTACGTATATATATATAGAGCAATAATTAAAGAAGAAGACATTTTGCATTTAATAAGGGGAGTGGGCACAGAAGGATATCTCCTAGCAGTCTATTCCTGGTGGTTTCCTTTGGATTCCTTGATTTCCTTGGCCAAAAGATTAGCACATTTTGCATTGTATTTTTTCTTTTTCTTTGTATACTGTTTCTTCAGAACAATACATTGGCATTTAATTTACAGGTCATGTTGAATAACAAGACAGGGACTTTTAGAAGCTCTGGGTCCAGGCTAAAGGACATCATCCTTTATAGACATATTGTAAAGTTTTTATATTCTGCTATCTTTTCTTTGAATCGTAACCACTGATGTGTAATAGCATTTGTGAATCCAACCTTTAGTCCTTGTTTTGCACTAACCAAGGATGTCCTTATGCAACAGCAGGGTCACAAGGCATCTTGCTTTATGAGAAAACCTTTTTTTTTTTTTCTTTCCTACTAGTTAGGACTACATCACCCTTCCATGCATCCCACTCAGAGAATCAGCAGTTACATCTGTTTTAATGCAGTTCTAATGTGATGACTGCGAAGGAGATACTTCATGTTGTCTTGAAAAACCCAGTTCAGGTGCCTAGTAGGTACCATGAAAATCTGTCAAGTGCCACTTTCAAATTGACAAGTATGGGAGAAAGAAACCAAACCTTGAATTAGGTGGAACAGTACTACAGGGATTTTAAAACACATTAGACATCATTATACTAACAAGACAGACAACTCTTCAAGTCTGAACCTATCTTCTTCATTAAAACTTTGATGAAAAGGAACGTAGGACCTAAACGTCTCAGTTAACTGACTTTCACGGTGTTCTACTGTCAAGAGAGAATAGTAAGTAACTGAAAAGGGAAAAAAGTTAATTTTAAGGATCATATCTTTAAAAAACAAGAAATTTCCATTTTTTTTTTAAAAAAATGAGATTTTATGTGTACTCCTAAGGTGACCTGGCCTGCTTAAACTTAATTTTAGGAAAGGTTGTACTTATATGCAGCTCTACTCTGACCTCTGACCCTTGACTCCTGGGATTGCTGAAGTATGCAAATACTCTAAGATTCACACTCTTTTTCAAGCCATGAACAGCTGGCTATTCATTTTTGTTGAAGACAAGATGAATTGGAACCATTGCTTTCAACAGGATCATTTTATTAGGAAAAGAAGAAAGAAAGAAAGGAAGAAAGAAAGAAAGAAAGAAAGAAAGAAAGAAAGAAAGAAAGAAAGAAAGGGGAGGGAGAGGGAGAGAAAGAAAAATACAAGAAGTTGCATAATTTTCCAGTATTTTTCATCAATGGCATAGAGAAAAGAATGATGAAGAATGTAGTGGATATTCCTGGTTGTCAACTTGACTATATTTGGAATGAACTACAATCCAGAATTGGAAGGCTAATCTGTAGGCTGGGAGATAGAAGTTTCTGATCTGAATCTTGGTATGGAGATCTTGAGGCATAGTGGCTATGGATTCCAAAAGATTAAGACAGGGAGACCTCTGAGCTCAAGGTCATCTGGGATTAAAGGCATGGTGGCACACACCTTTAATCTGGGCTACTACATCTTCTGCTGGAAACCATATAAGGGCATTCGAAGAAGGGAGTCTTGTTCTCACTCTTTTACCTGCTTGCCGTGTGGGACTAAGCAACTGCTAGATCCTTGGACTTCCATTCA
>NC_034602.1:47812493-47813928 GCF_900095145.1 Mus pahari
TGCTTTCTGACCTGCTTGAGTTCCAGTCCTGACTTCCTTTGGTGATAAAAAGCAATGTGGAAAATGTAAGTGGAATGCACCCTTTCCTCCCCAACTGCTTCTTGGTCATGTATGTGCAGGAATAGAAACCCTGCCTAAGACAAAGAACAAAAAAGACTTTAGAAGAGAGAGTTCTCTCTAATATTTCTAAGATTTCTATATTACTTAAAAGAGTTTCCAAAACTTCTCGCATTTACATATCTCAAAATGTTTAATAACATACACTTTATATTGAGGAAGAAAATATATTCAAATAGTATTAATAGAATTAATACATACAGCAAGTGTGTAGTTCAATGCACAAAATCTTAACACTTGACTTACTTCACTTGACTTAACACTTAATCCTTACATTTGTTCATCTTTTTCCTAATATCCTTTTTATAATGCTCTTATTTTTTATTAATTAAGTTATTTATTTTCTTTACATCCTGATTGCAGCTTCTCCTCCACCCTCTCCTCCCATTCCCCTCTATCACCTCCCTTACCATCTACCCCTTCGCTCCTTCTCCTCAGAAAAGGGGAGGCCTCCCATGGTTATCAACTAGTCTTGACATATAAGTTGAAATAAGACTCAGCCATCTTCTTCATCTGAGGTTAGAAAAGAAAGCCCAGTTAGGAAAAAGGATCCAAAGTCAGGCAATGTAGGCAGAGACCACCCCTGCTACTGCTTTAGGAGTCCCACATGAAGACTCAGCTACACAATCATTATATATGTTCAGAGGACTTAGGTTCATCCCATGCATGCTTTCTTGTTGGCAGTTCAGTCACTCTAAGCTGCTATGGGCTCAGATGATTTGATTCCGTAGGTTTTTGTGTAGTTTTTGACCAGCCTGCCACAGGGTTTCTCAAGCTCCCCTTATCGTTCGACTATGGGTTTATGCATGAGTTTCTATCAGATGCTGGGTGGATCTTCTCTGAAGTCAAATTAGTTAGGCTCCTACCTGCAAGTGTGGGGGAATATAATTAAGAGTGTCAGTAGTGGGTTTAAAGGGAGACAATTAAAACTCATTGAAAGGGGGAAATAGGTTAAACATTGGGGCATATGTGGAGGGAGAGAAGTGGAGGAAGAAGGGCATAAGGATAGAAAAAAGGAGTGATGAACGAGGGGTAGGTAGAAAGGCAAGAGTACTAGGAGACACTCCTGGATAGGATGCAGGGGGACATATGTAGGATGATCTAGAAATACAGGGCAATAGAAACTCCCTGGTTGCATATCTAGTGACTTCTTTTGTGATTGGGTTACCTCACTAAGGATGATACCCTCCAGATACATCCATTTGCCCAAGAATTTCACAAATTCATTGTTTTTAATAGCTGAGTAGTACTCCATTGTGTAAATGTACCACAGTTTCTGTATCCATTCCTCTATTGAGGGACATCTGGGTTCTTTCCA
>NC_034602.1:47814258-47815373 GCF_900095145.1 Mus pahari
AATTTTCTGAGGAACCGCCAGACTGATTTCCAGAGTGGTTGTACAAGCTTGCAATCCCACCAGCAATGGAGGAGTGTTCCTATTTCTCCACATCCTTGCCAGCATCTGCTGTCACCTGAATTTTTATGGGAAGAGAGGCCCCTTGTTCTTGCAAACTTTATGTGACCCAGCACAAGGGAAGGCCTGGGCCAAGTAGTGGGAGTGGGTGGGTAGGGGAGCAGGGGCGGAGGGCTATAGGGAACTTTCGGGATAGCATTTGAAATGTAAATTAAAAAATAATAATAATAATAATAATAGAAACTCCCTGGTTTCTAGGAGGATAAGGATGATCCTAAGACTCCCAGCAGTGGGGCCTATGGAGCATGAACTGGATATACAAGATATAGGCAAGATAAATAAGAGCAGAATTTGAGCACAGAGTCAACCAATCACCTCCCCAGCTTAAGAAGACCCAAGCCATTGTAACTTTTAACCAATGACTAATCACCAATTCTCTCATCCCCTTTAAACACCTTATCTCCCCTGTAAACAGAATGTCAAGGGGCCAGTTGGGGTGGTTTTGTTAGGGGAGATTGTTGACTGGCCAGCCCAGAATTCATGCAAATAGAGCTTTATTGAATGTGGACAATCCTAAACTGGAATCTTCCTTTCAGGAGAATCTCAGGATTAACACAGTCACAGCTTTAGCTTGCATACTTTCTAAAGGATACATACCTTACTATTCATTCATGACATTCTCTTGGTGCAGAGCTAAAATGTATAGATTATAGTAACAAATAAAAAAAAAAAATCTGCACTATGTCTTTAAGTTTTCTCTCTGGGACAGATCTCTCTAGATGTTATGAACAAAATAAAATGTTAGACTTATGTGCTTTCCTTTCATTTTATGTTCAGTGAAAGTGTAGGAGGAAGTTCAACATCAGAGAACTATGTTAATGCTTAATGAAAGCTTTTCAATAGAAAAGAACAATGTGTTGTCCTTTTCAGGAAAACATGCACCTAGAAAAAATTTAATTCAGTCTCAACAAAACAAACACCATTGCTTTCTCTTCTTAATGGCTCCTACATTTTACAGATATATATACAACACACACACACACACACACACACACACA
>NC_034602.1:47815563-47885882 GCF_900095145.1 Mus pahari
ATATATATATATATATATATATATATATATATATATATCAGTATAAATATATGAGGACAATGAACTAATAAGAGGGGAGGAAAATATTCATATCAATTTTTTAAAAAAATAATTTAAAATAATTTATTGTTTGTCATTTCGATTGGAGCACTAGATAAGCTACAAAATTCATTTTAACCTCCTTTTCCAACTCGTTGTCAATCATCTCTGCAGTGTACTGTTCATCTCCTATGAGATTCAAGAGTTGCTATGATAGCATCTTTCTGTTGTAAGTATGTAATGATTGGAAATAGCTTAAGATTTTGCATATTCTCTACTTGATCGTATAATTTCAATAAATTTTGATGCACCTTGCCTGAGTTTAAATGTAAGAGAAAAGTCCCTCTGTCTCTAACTCCTTTCTACCTCTCTATCTCTTATATACCTATATCTATATCTACATATCTAACTCTGTATGTACAGATAGATAAATAGATAGAGACAGATAGACAGACACATAGATAGATAGATAGATAGATAGATACTGAGAAAATAGACTTAAAATACCTTGAGCTTCTAGAATTTATTGTCCTAAATTGAAGGCCATCATAATTCTGCACTGCTTAAAGAGAGATGGAGAAAGTACACATCTGAAACAGTTTAGGCACATTTTTTCTTGTTTCAGCATATGCTACATGGAGCTAAAATTGCTGTGAATAATGTAAAAAGCTGAAAACAATCTGGGAAAAGAAGAGACTATAGTAATCATATGAACACTTTTATTTAGAAGTCACTTGTTAATGTCCTTACATTGCTTTTCAGATTCTATTCCTTATTCTGTGGAGTTCTGGGTTGATTATTTTGCTTTTCTTTCTTTCTTTCATATATATATATATGGAACTTGTTTCCTTAACTGGTATCTGGTAATTGATTTTTAAGTACTGCAGGGTGAAGAGAGGTCAACAATAAAACAAGGAAAGAAAAATAAAAGCTAGCACTGGGTATGGGGAATCCTACCAGGAGAAGATAGACATTTTAATTGTACTGAAGTTTAATCCTGGAGGCTACATCAACTAACCTGGCAAGTCAAAACCCATTGCATTAAGTTCAAGGACACACAGCCTTGAGTAACTGAATGCCAGGCTCCTGGTAATCCAAGCTATGGTCCTCACTGGCCCCTCTGTGTCCTCTTATTTCCTTTGGTTTCTAAATGAGGACACAGACACCTGTTCCAGCGGCAGGTGGTATTTGTTTATTATAGCTTTACCTGCTGGGTTTTAATCAGTTTGCAGCTGTAGGAGCCGGCTTAAGTAACAGTTTATACTACCAGATTCTTACAGAGTGGTATTTTCCTTGAAGTAGCAAAGTTTTCTATAACACTCTCACAAGACACAAAGCATCATATAAGCAGCCTCAGTTTTTCCATCTCTCGCCTTCTAACATTTAGAAAGACTCATCAGTGAGTGATTTCACATGCAGAGTTGAAAAGCTAGTCTCTTAGTATTCTGCCCGGAGGGATTCTGCACGTTATGTGCTCTCATTAGGAAACCCTATTGCTTAGCGAGAGAGCAGCCAACATCTCTGCGGGTGCTGTACCTCTTCTGTGCACCTCAGAAGGTAAGGCAGCTTCCATCTTCGAAGGGAGAGACAAAACAATAAAAGGAATGAAAACAAGAAGTAATGGCGGGGGACAGGGCAGAGTAGAACATTCAAACCACAAAACATTACTTTTAGATTTTTGAAACATTTTAAAATACCACACTGTGACATATGTTAGAAGAAGTAAAGTTTCTTGAGGATACTCCTGTTTTTTTATTTGTTTATTCAACTTACACCCATCTCACTGCCCTTCCTTCCGGTCACTCCCTCCCACAGTCCCTCCCAATCCCCACTTCACTTCTCCTCTGAGAGGGTAGAGTGCACCCTAGGTACTGCGCTCCCTGCCCTGTGCTCTAACACTGTCATATCAAGTCTCTGCGAGGCTAGGCACATCCTCTCCCACTGAGGCCAGAAAAGGCAACCCAGCTAGAAAAACATGTCCTACATAGAGGCAAGAGTTTTGGGATAGACCCTGCTCCAATTGTTCAGAAACCACATGAAGACCAAGTTGTACATCTGCTATTTATGGACAGGGGAGAAGGTCTAGATCCAGCTCGTGAATGCTCTTTGGTTGGGAGTTCAGTCTTTGAGAACACCAAGGGTCCAGGATAGTTGACTCTTCTGGTCTTCTTGTGGAGTTCCTTTCCCCTTCGGGGCCCACTACTCTTCCATCTGAATCCCCAAATTGCATCTTCTGTTTCCCATTGGGTGTCTGGATCCATCTAAGTCAGAACCTCTGTGGAGCCTCTCAACGGACAGCCATGCTAGACTCTTGCCTGCGACTATAACAGAGTATCCTTATAGAGTCAAGGATTGGTGCTTGCCCATGGGATGGGTCTCAAATCTGGCTGGTTACTGGTTGGCCATTCCCTCAGTCTAATGAACTATCCACCTGTCCCTGCATTTGTTGCAGACAGGATAAAATTTCCAGTTGAAATTTGTGTCCCTATTGCTCCACTGGTGTTCTTGCCTGGCTACTGGAGGTGGCCTCTTCTGGTTTCATATCTCCATTGCTGTGAGTCACAGCTAAGGTCACCCCCATTGATTCTTGGGTACCTCCTTATCCAAGGTCTCTGGTCTCTGTCATGTTCTTGAGTTCATTCCCACCACCCTACCCCAGTCAGTTGCCTATTACCATTCATTCTCATGATCATCTCATGGCCATATCTCCTGCCCTCCCCCCTACCTGTTCTGCATCCACCTCCATTTCTGTCCCTGTTGGGCAGTAGGCTTGGGGGAATAAAGGGAATGGGAGAAAACCTGCATCCTGCCAGAGTTCTGGTGCTCTGGGCAGGCAGAGGCAGGAGGACTGCTGTATGCTTTTCATACTGCCCTAGGTGGGTGTGTAGCTGTTGGAAGTCACTGGATTTCAGCTCAGCAGGGGTGGACAAGGGGCAGTCCTAGGTAACAATAGGTTTTCAGTCTCCAGCATCCCAGATACTGGTGGACACCATGAAAAAGCTGAGAACAAATGGGGACCCCAGGGGCGGTTTGGTCAATCCTGGAGCCAAAGGGAGGAAAGGGCAGGAGGAGAGGGGGCACTGGGTGTTCCCACACAGGTGAGAGTCCTGGATCCAGTCTGTGTCTGGAGCTCAGGTAGGCCTTATGGTAGGAGGTTATACATGGCTATTTAGGGGAAAGCCTATCCCATTGTTCAAGTACAGAGGTCTTGATGAGCAGAGACAGTCTATGGTTTTAGAGCTTTATTGTAGAAAGGCAGAGAGAAAGAGAGAAGGTAGAAAGAGGGAGGAAGGCTGGCCAAGGCCATGAGGAGAGAAGGGGTAAGGGAGAGGGGGAAGAAGGGCTAGAGAGTAAGAAAGGTAAGAGCTTAAAGAGAGCAAGGAGGGACTAAGCAGCCCCTTTTATCTTGCTGTTGCCAGGTAACTATGGGGAGAAGCATAGCTGGCTATAGTCAGATAACTGTGGGGGTGGAGTCTAGCCTGAATGCCAGGAGCTTGGGACATTGTTTTCGTGACTTACTGTTACAGAATTATGGAGTTGGGGGCTCTGTTGTGTCAGGCAACTGTCTCTGGGAACATGGCTTGCTGTTCTATCCCTTGTAGAGTTTTCTACTGGGTCACTGGAGCAAGCCTCATTCAACCAAAATAGGCTGCCTTTCAAGGCCCCACACCTCCCCATCCCTTTGGCTGCCTGCTGTGACTATTCACCCTTCTAAGTGAGATTCAAGCACCCTTGTTTATGCCTTCCTCCTTGTTCTGTTTCTTTGGATTTGTAGAATGTAACTTGGGTATCCTGGATTTTATGGCTAATAGCCACTTATAAGTGAGAATATACCATGCATTTTTTTTTTTTTAGGTCTGGGTTACCCCACTGGGTATTATATCCTTAAATCCCATCAGTTTGCCTACAGAATTCATGATGTCTTTGTTTTTAATGGCTGAATAATATTCCATTGTGTATGTGTACCACATTTTCAATCCTTCATTTTTAATATCTATGGGTCTTCATATGAATTCAAAAGGTAGCACATTATCATTTCCTACATTTCTTATAGGATCATCATTTAATTAATATAAAAGAATAGAATTGCAAACAATTAATATGTTACTCATTCAAAAATCCTTTTTAAATTAAAAACATTCTTTCATAGAATACATTTTGACCACTGTTTCTCTTGTCCCCACTCCTTCCAGCATCTGCCCACTTGCCCTTTCTCAGCGATCCAATTCGCTTCATTTTTCCTTCAAAGAGAAACAAATCTCTAAGAAACAATGAACACAGCATCAAAAACCAGATACAGCAAGACAAGGCGAAAGCCCTGTATCATGGCTGGACAAGGCAGCCTAATAATAGGAAGAGTCCCAAGAACAGGCAGATGAGCCAAAGATACACCAGCTCCCATTATTAGGAGTCCTAAAGTAACACCTGCCAATTGTTTTGCCTACATATTTTGCCTCCATTGTTTAATAAAAATGTTATCGAAGTAGAGATTTAAATTCTTAGAAAAGATCATGAGAGAGAGATTATTTACACATCCTGGAGGAACTCTCTCTTGCTTGATCAGGTCTTTGCATGGATGTCACCATTGTAAGAAAGGCTTTCTCACTCACAGGGACTAGCATCCATAGATGATGTTCCTTTATCTTCCTTCTTTGCACACACCACACAGAAAATCAGTAATGTTTCCCAGGTCTTCTGTTCCACAGGAAGATTCATAATCTTATCAACTTGGCAATTAACTTTACCAGTGCAAGAAGGAATTTTTATTTAGTTGGGATGTATTTATTTGAACTAGGGTTGGACAGAAGGAGATGGCTATTAAAAATGTGAAGAAAGTAATATGTAGAAACCCAAGTTTTGAAAGAAGACCTGTGATATCGGACAATGTGCTGTTCCTCAAAATTCATTAAAGTGAGTCAGAGACAAACTCCCCTGCTTATCTGTATGTAAACAGCATGCAGTTGGTTCACTCTATTCTTCAGGTTCCTCATCCCTATTTAATTATAATGAATGTTTAAAAATTAGATAATTGTGGTTTTATTCAGTAGTTGAAAGGATATTTTACTATTTAGTTGTTTGTTGAACTATGTGAAATGATGCTTACTTTAGTGTGGTGGTTTTAAACCACTGAAGGTCAAGAGGGATAATATTTTAATAGGATGTGTTTGACCAGCAGTCAATTGCATGTGTATTATTTGTAAACATTTCAAGGAAAAAAAAACCTTATTATTAATGATCTGAACTCAATCAGGTAAAGGGAACTAAATGTATCCAATTTTATCTACAGAATTAAGTGGGAAAATCTATGGATACTACTATGTAACATGATTAGTACCCAGATAGTAATTGTAATATATATATATATATATATATATATATATATATATATATATATATATATATATATCAAGATTTTCTTTTACTTTTAATGAATTTAGATTTTTTTCCCTCCCAATCTTCATTTTCTTCTTTCAAAGCTATAGTCTACAAGCTTGTCCTGTGAATGCAAGTAATTAAGATTCTAGGCTTAGAGGCTCCACTCAATTGCAGTTCTGTGAAGTGCCACTGAGCTGTGAAAACTGCCACGGAGAGAATGTGGAAGGATGCTGTGGACTTCAACTTTCTCCTCCAAACTTGGGCTGCCTTCTGCCTGCTGGCTGCAGTCTGCCAATATGTCATTTACATTGATGGGCTATATTAAGTAAGCAAGAATCAAATGGGATGTTTTCCCATGGCTTGTTTCTGATGTTTATACATGTCACAAACATAGTACTTATCAATTACTTTATTAGTATTGGCTATTATACTACTTACCGTGATTAAATATTTGTGCTCAAATAAAAGGAGGAAGGAAGGACTTGTTTTATGTAACAGTGTAAGGAGACACTGCATCATTCTGGCGAGAAGGGGTGACTAGGTTGGGAGAAGGACTGGGAATAACTCAGCTATTGTGTCTGTAGCCTCAAGCTGAGAGTTGAATCATAACACTCAGCTCGCTTTCTCTTTCATTTAGTCTAAGATGCCAGGGCCCCTGTACTCATGGCAGGTCTTCTATTACAGTTAAAATGTAGTGATTTTAAAATTCCTTCTAGTTGATAATGAAGACTACCATCAGGTATCCTGCTATTTACTATGAGAAATAGAAACATCTCAAGTATGTCCTGTTAATGCTTATACTTACATTGCATGCTAACTCAAAGATAGATTAAACTTAGGTTATTTCATTTGTATTTGAGGAAATGGCATTAAAATCGGGATAAATTGTGTGAGTAAAGCCATGTAATGTAAGATCTGCAATATGAAAGTAAAACTTTCATGGCCAGCAAGATACTTCCTTGGGTAACGGATTATACCCACCTGCGTGACAACATGAGTTTGATTCTTGAGACACAAATGGTAGCAGGAGGGAAACAACTACCTCCTATTGTCCTCTGATACACACACACACACACACACACACACACACACACACACACACACACACTGTAATTTTTAAATTACAAAAAGAAAACAAAATATCCTGCTATATTATAATACATCTTGGCAAAACAAAAACAAAAAAACAACAACAACAACAACAAAAAAACTATGGTTGTAGTCTTATCAAATCCTTGAAAGAATGTGTTGTGTCTCAAGTACAGGGTTGTCTGACATTCTTTGTCCTTGCAGTGTTTTCACTATGCCACAAGGAACTGATGTCAAGCTTTTGAAACAGATCCTATTGTCGCTTGTATTTAGAGTGGTATAATAGATAAGTGCGATTACTTTAGATCCTTATAGAATATTATTGTTTATAGGACCTGAGATTTATGAACATAGCAATATTCTATGCTAGTCTTCCTGCTGCTGATAGATTACGCAGGGTCACCAGAAACAATTCTGTGTTAGGTAATGATGTAGAACTTTGCATTTATTTTAGTTTTCTGTTGCTTTGGGCTGTTTCAGCTCCCCTATCCTGTTTTTGCCATTATTCATTTCCCACAGACAGAGTGAAACACATTTCTTTGTTCTTCCCTCATTATATAAAAGATAGGGCAAAGGCAGAAATAGAAATCACACTATTTTGGACTTTTGTCTGTGGGATTTATATCTGAGTAAGGATAGCACAAGATATGCCAGGCAAGATCTTATTGTTCTTTTTGTACTTGATAAAATGAAGTGTTATAACCCGTGTTGTCAGAGATGTGGCCATTTTTAGGCATTTTTCTCTCCTTACTGTTGTGCTTTCTCCTGGGAGAACAAAGTCATCACACAGTTCAATACATAGTCTTCTTTGTCAAGGCAAAAGAACATTATTAAGGATTCATCCATCCAGGGACCCTCTTATTTGGGCCATCTGTCTCTGTGTTTTCTTAGGGGAATACAAAAGGAATTTTTTCCCCTCTGTTTTCCCTCATTTAGTGGTTTATGAAACTGTGTGTTAAGCCATATTTTAAGAATTTGAACAAGTAGAGACCTTGCTGCTCTGAACATTTCGGCTGTCCCTACTGTGTCTGCCATCTCAGTGAGAGAAATCACATACAGTTTTTCACTGGAATGATATTATGGGGGTGATCTTCATATTGCTGCTCTCAAGGCCTCTTTTGCTCTCCATTCCTGTTCTTAGTTCTAGGATGTGCTCTCAGAATTGATGCACACAGAAGTCAAGCCCGACAGGTAGATAGTCAGAGAAAACTAAATGGAGTTCACTCACTCCCCAAGTGGACAAAGGCATGTAGAAAGATGTGAGACATCCTGCTTTCTACATAATAAATGGAGGCAAGGGGAAAAGAGTCAGAAAAAGCAGTTTGTAATCAGTGTCAAGCTTTTGAAAGGGATCCTATTGTCTCTTGTATTTATGAGTCTTATAATAGTTAAGTGGAATTAGTTCAGATCCTCATAGAATATTATGGTTTCTAGGGCCTGGGATTCGTGAGCATGGCAGGATTCTCTGCTAGCCTTCTTGCTGCTCTGTGTTTCATTATACTTAAACTGTTCAATGGTTTTCCTTCCGAACACAAAGGGCCAGAAGCACAAGCATTTCTAACTCCAATTTTATTTTAAAATATATAATAGTGATTGATTTAAATCTACTTGAAGAAAATTCATGAATATTTATGATATATGAAAAATAATGCTCAATGATTCTCACATATCAAAATTATCATACCTGTGAGAAATAGAAACCCTGGGCCATAAGCTAATTAAATTATGCTCCTCTCATTTGCAGATCTGTATTTACCATTGCCCCATTGATTCCTCATACAAATGCAAGGGTTGCTCACTTTGATGATACCAAGTGCAAATGGTTTTTAAAATGTCTCATTGTGAGGAATTTTTCTATCATTTTTATTTCTCATTGGTATTTTTAATAATTAATTGTTTCACTTTTGTACTTAGTAAAGTGAAGTAGCCAATCATGATGTGAAAAATACTGTGGTCGGCCACACGAGGTAGAAGAATAAAACAGAAATGGTTTCTGCAATCAGTGAGCTTAATACTTATACGTGAATATAACACTGAAATACTGTACTATTACTCTAACTTGGCATTTTCAAAAGATATGTACTGAGATAAGTCTCCTCTAGTAATTGTGAAGAAGCAACTGAAATGCTTATAGAGGAGTACACCTTGCATAAAACTATATAAACATCTAAATGAATGGATTTCTACACTTCAAAGCTGCTGTTTTCTTTCAAAGTTAAATACTTAGTGGATATCTGCTATATCTTAATATTCTGTTTGGTCTTAAAAATATCCCATAAATAAGACAAATATGATTCCTTTTCTCATGAATTTAATGTAAGACCAGAAGTGTGACAAGCGTAATGAAAGTTTTGTCCAACTGGAGAACAAATTTTGTTGGCATTCAAGAAAATCATGACATAAATCTCTCCAGAAGTAGCAACAGCAGCAAAATTATGTCAATTGGCTAAAAGGCTGAGCTTATGATATTGAGCGGGTTTCTAGATGACAACTTAGAATCTAAGTTCCCAATGGAAACAAAGAGCACAAGGTGCACAAGAGCCTATAGAGAAGCAAGGAACATACCAAGTCTTTGATTTTTAGATGCAGCTTTAGTTACTAATGCCAGAAAACAACATGAGTTTTGTGGGTTTGTAAATATTCTTCTATGACACATTAAGTCACTAAACGATCATATTGCAAGCTTTGGACATAGCAGGTATTTAATCAAATCATGCCAAAGAATAACAGGACCTCTCTGGATGATGACCCAACCATCCCAATCTTATCCTTAATAAGCAGAAACTATAGAGCTTGATATTAAATGGGCATTTTAAAGGTCAATGCACCTGCCAAATTTTTAAAGGAAGGATTGATAGATTTATATGTAGTAACACTTTTAAAAAATATTTCTTTTATATTTATTTTGCGACAATAGTTGTATCATTTCTCATTTCCTTCTCTCCATCTAAAGCTTTACATAGAACCTTCTTGTTCTCTTTCAAATTCATGATATCACTTTCATTAGTTATTGCTATATAATATGACATATGAGTATGTATATATTCAAAAATACATGAATATCACAGGTTCAATCTGAATAGTGTTACTTGTTTGTATATTTTCAAGCCTGACACTTTGATAGTCAATGACCAATTGATGTGCTTTTCCCTGGAAAAAGAGAATTTCTCCCATTCTCATACTGTAGCCTACTACTCAGGGTTATTTAGGTCATGAATCTTGGAGGAGAATCCACAACCATTGTTATTAAACCAGCATAATCCACAACTGCATTCTAAATATTTGTCCTTACAGACACAGATAAGTGTAGTTCTTATTCCTCATCAAGGAAACTCTTTTATGCCACAGATGGAAATCATTATAGAAAACTACAAGCCATCAAAATGCAGAGGCCCCCTGCCATTTTGATTGGCAGCTATTGTATCTAGTAGTTGGTACTACTGAATCTATCAGAGGACAGACTCATGTGATTTGTGTATCATCAGAGATAAAACATCTTACTGGCATTGTAGGAAGCAAGTGTAATGAATTAATTTATTTGAACGTGATACCGTGATCCTAATAATTAATTTTCTGAAATATTTTGTGTTTGTTTAAATGCTATAATTTACCACTAGATTTATAGAGTCCATTCACCTTTGAATATGTTATTGTCAGTTTTTCTTACTAGTGAAAAAAATACAAATGAATTGTTGAAGCCTTTGTCATTCAATATGACTATTTTCAAAGCCCAAACTGGCATAACTTACTCATCTATTTATAAAGTTTACAATTATTATTGGCACATATATTAAGAACTAATTACATATGAATTTTAATGACTAACCTATAACATGACAATAATTTAAGTTCCAATATTAACGTACTGATTCTTTCTTATTTCTTTGTTATTGCCATTTGGAATGAACACAGTATATATGAGTGATAGATATTGGAAAGAATAAGACTTAGTCAAGTGTATGATTGACTCTAGCTTGTTCAGGTCAAATCTGCAAGAACATGCAAGTCCCAATTTTATGGTACACTTTGAAGGCAGGGTAGAAATTAAAGTCTTGGTTACAGTCTGATATGACCTTGACCTTGAGTAAAAACAGTAACTAAATTTCACTTAAGGTATACACTGAGTGGAAAGCAATAAGGACTGCTGTCCATGGAAGATCTGATTTTGTACCTATCACGTTCTTCAATATAATCTGAATTTCTAGGTCTTTCTGCTCAATGGTTAAGTTTGATTATTTCGATGTATGAAAGTTTACATTGATCTTTTCAGTTAGTGAAAAAGAAAACTGATTTATGTACCCAATTGATGACTTTATTTTGTATAATCCTATCTATAATACATCACTTATTGCTGTATGTTATTTAAAGGAGTTAGAGTGGAAAGGAGGTTGGAGAACTAGGAACCATACCTGATGAGAGGCCTGTAACTAATATTTTTCCCAATACATGAAGTACTATAAAAGACTTTGTTAAAATGCCCTTAATTATAACTTTTGATGTTATTATTAGGAGTATATTCATTTAAGATAAGCATACTTGAAGCATTCCAGGAAAAGAAACACAATTGGTCCTGTTAATTGTAATGTGAATCACAATGTGTTTTTATTGTAATAGTTAAACTGTAAATTATTTTGTGTCACTCCAAGACAGTTAACCCAATGACTGGCACCAAAAATAGATTTGGTCAGTCCTTTTGAAGGGCATTGTTTTTATTTTGCTCTTTTCTGATGGGATTATTCCTTTAGTATGTACAGAAGTCTTCAGAGAAACATCTGTCTCTTTAAGGTTTATCACTATCATAACAAGATTACTTGTCCAATTAACAATTTCTTACTTTTTTAATGCATTTCTATCAACATTAGAATGATTTTTCACCCAATTACCACTTTTCTTTGCTGTCTTCACTCTGTCAGAATTCATCATTAAAAAATATGAAGTGATAATAGAAAGATAATATCAAACCAGCCCACTCTATCCTTCCAAAGAACAAGAAACACATGAGATATGCCTTTTCCTGATGTTGGCTTTCATTGTCCTGTTAAATTTGGCTTAGAATTAAGCAGACAATGATAGCGATCATAACAGTAGATAAAACACTACGAGTATTCCTTACCTGAGATTATGGCTTCGGGTTCTAATACGCAATTAGTTATTCACTCCCTTCAGGGTTATCATAAGCAGGGATCTGCCTTATTCAGACACTCAAATGCAGGCCACTGCATTTGATAATACATTCCCTTAAAGAAAACCCACATTTTTTTTTTTTATTATTATTATTTTCTTTATTTACATTTCAAATGCTATCCCGAAAGTTTCCCATACCCCTCCCCCCACCTCTGTTCCCCTACCCACCCACTCCCACTACTTGGCCCAGGCCTTGCCTTGTGCTAGGTC
The DNA here is from genome assembly GCF_900095145.1 of Mus pahari. NCBI lineage: Eukaryota > Metazoa > Chordata > Mammalia > Rodentia > Muridae > Mus > Mus pahari. The sequence goes on from NC_034602.1 coordinate 47,827,462, forward strand.
ATATAGAGTTTGGAAGACCAAGGAGCCTCTATTCCCACTGATGGCCGATTAGGTCATCTTCTGCTACATATGCAGCTAGAAACACAAACCCCGGGGGTACTGGTTAGTTCCTGTTGTTGTTCCACCTACAGGGTTGCAGCCCCCTTCAGGTACTTGGGTACTTTCTCTAGTTCCTCCATTGGGGACCCTGTGTTCCATCCAGTAGCTGGCTGTGAGCATCCATTTCGGTGTTTACCAGGCACTGGCATAGCCTCACAAGAGGCCGCAATATCAGGGTCCCTTCAGCAGTATCTTGCTGGCATGAGCATTAGTATCTAGGTTTGGTGGCTGATGATGGGATGGACTCCCGAATGGGGTAGTCTCTGGATAGTCCATCCTTTCATCTTAGCTCTAAATTTTGTCTCTGTACCTATAACCTTTCATGAGAGTTATGTTCCTTATTCTAAGGAGGAATGAAGTATCCACAAATGGTCATCCTTCTTGATTTTCTTCTGTTTTCCATAATGTGTCTTGGATATTCCAAGTTTCTGGGCTAATATCCGCTTATCAGTGAGTACATATCTAGTGACTTCTTTTGTGATTGGGTTACCTCACTAAGGATGATATCCTCCAAATACATCCATTTGCACAAGAATTTCATAAATTCATTGTTTTTAATGGCTGAGTAGTACTCCATTGTGTAAATGTACCACAGTTTCTGTATCCATTCCTCTATTGAGGGACATCTGGGTTCTTTCCAGCTTCTGGCTATCTGCTTGTGGACGTTGTACATCGTGGTGCGGAGCCTAGTGCGCACCACGATGTACAACGTCCACAAGCAGTATTCCTCAGTTGAGAGTTCTTTATTTAGCTCTGTACCCCATTTTTTAATGGGTTTATTTGAGTTTTTGGAGTCCAGTTTCTTGAGCTCTTTGTATATATTGGATATAAGTCCTCTATCAGATTTACGATTGGTAAAAATCCTTTCCCAATCTGTTGGTGGCCTTTTTGTCTTGTTGACAGTGTCTTTTGCCTTACAAAAGCTTTGCAGGAAAACCCACATTTTTAAAACCACTATGGATGCAAAACCAGGATGCTTAAAGTTGTTTTTATGACTCTATGTAATAATATAATAAATGCGGAATGAGGCTCCAAAAATATATTGTAGCTCCCTTCAGAGTCGTGAAAATGGAAAGAACAAATTTAAAGAGATTAATTAATTTCTCAGAAGACTCCGTGTTAGGTACTTTTGAGCATCTATTATCAAAGTACCTGAGAACCACTTAGAACAGGAGGGTACATGATTTTAGAGGATTCAGCACATGAGTGCTGACAAAGTATACAGAAAACAATGTCCACAAAATCCTGGGGCAGGTGTGGTATTTCAACTCATATCTGACATGAAGCACAGAGTAAAGAACAGAGTGCAAATCTGTGCTAGCTTTCTGTAAAGGGTATTCCTGGTTGTCAACTTGACTCTATCTGGAATAGACTACAATGCAGAATTGGAGGGCTCACCTATGATACAACAGATCTTGAGTCTGGGAGACACAAGTTTCTGACCTGGATCTTAGCATTGAGATTTTGAAACATGGTGGCTATGGAAAGCTTAGGCCCAGGCAAGGTATACACACCTTTAATCCCAGGAGACTGAGGCAAAGAGATCTCCAAGTTCAAGGTCAGCCTAACAAATCAAATTCCAGATCCAGGCATGGTGGTACACATCTTTAATCTGGGTGACAACTGCTGGAGACCTACATAAGTGCATTGGAAGAAGGAAGATTTGCTCTTCTTTGCCTGCTTGCACTTACTAGCCAGCACAACTGTTGGAATCTACTTCTACAGAAGAGCAGCTGAAACATCTAGCCTTATGGGACTGAGCAACTACTACATCCTTGGACTTCTCAGTCACAGCTGACCATTGTTGGAGAGTTGGACTATAGACTATAAGTCATCATAGCAAATTCCTTTACATAAGGATTAGAGACAATCCATAAGTTCTGTGGCTCTAAAGAACCCTGACTAATACAGAAGTTTGTACCAGGGACTGGGGTATTGCTGTGAACAGACACCATGACCAAGGCAAGTCTTATAAAGGACAACATTTAATTGGAACTGCCTTACAGGTTCACAGGTTCAGTCCAATACCATCAAGGTGGGAGTATGGCAGCATCTAGACAGATATGGTACAGGCAGAACTGAGAGTTCTACATCTTCATCTGAAGGCTATAATAGAATATTGACTTCCAGGCAGCCAGGATGGGGGTCTTAAAGTCCATACCCTCTGACACACATACTCCAACAAGGCTACACCTACTAAAACAAGTCCACACCTACTCCAACAGGGTCATACCTTCAAATAGTGCCACTCCCTGGGCCAAGCATATACAAACCATAACACTTTACAATGCAGGACCCCATTGATCTACTTCTACAACCTAGGACCTATCTTCCAAAATAGCATCACTGGTTGGTGATGAATGCTTGTGGGCACTAAAGGGGGTAGGGGAAAAGGGGGAGTGAGAGAGCCCACGTCTGGCCAGAGTTCATCCTATGCTCTGGGCAGGCAGACATGAGAGGGCTGTCGGATGCTTTCCACTCTGCCCCAGGTGGGCATCTAAACCACTGACCCCACTCGACAGGGCTGTTGATTTAAATACTAATAAAATTTATAAAAGCGATATGTACAGAAATTAAAAATGCTAAAAACTATTTTTAATGTGTAAATGTCTTCTAAATTTATTGCTTCCTTTAAACATTGAAAATAGTCAAAATCCAATGCCATAAACAAACATAAAAAAATTAATTAAATGTTTTTCAATTATAGAGCCAAAACGTGGCAAAATTTCACAGAGGAGGCAACCACATATCCTACTCTGTAACTTTAGAGGCATTAACTCTATATAGCACATTGGCTCATTTAATTCTTCACCAAGTCAATGAGGTTAGAATTCATATTTTCTCTTCACAGATGATGGAAGGAGACTCAGTTGCCCAACATTTTATAACTGTAATGTAGTGGTACCAGAATTTCAAACCTGAGTCTATAACTCTGCACTGGAGCATTACATCAGAAAAATTCACACACGTGTAGCATCGGGCTGTCTGATAGTAAGTGAGCCATGGAAATAATTGGTTCCAGCTCAAATCTCCCAACTCATGTGTATAGGAAAGATGCCTAGAAAGAGACATTTTTTTAAAAGCACCAAGGAGACTGACACTAATGACACATAGACTATGTGGTAGGAAATAGAACAACTGTCCAAACTGCTTCCTAGGCACAATGACTATAATCATGTAACCAGTAACATTGATATGAAATATGAACCAATTTAAAACGTAGCAGTATAAAAGCTTAGAAAGCCTCATTCTTTAAATATTATAATGTTTAAACGTTCTGGTTTTCTACTGAGGGTTAACTCACCTTCTGGTCAGAGAGTCTTGTGGTTTTGTTTTTGTTTGTTTTGGTTTTGTTTTTCATTGTTTTTTTTTTAATATTTATTACAAGCAAATCCAATAAAACATAGTATGAGTAAAGACATAAACTACTGCCTAAAAATAAAAATTATGGAAATATATTTATTCAGGATTTTCTAATAAATAATTCTCATGTGAGCTATCAACAGCTATATTATTTATAAAGACAATCAAAAGGAACCTGTCCTTGAATCCCTCAAGCTACCTTGGTGTTACTCTTCAGAAAAAGGAATCACACAATCACCCTTCAGTCTAGTTAGGTTTAAGGAAAAATGGTTTGACATAAAGAATTGACAGCTATGAAATATGAGAGGATTTTCTTTCTATGGTGCCAGTTTTTTTTTTTCATCAGACAATTATAACTCAGTAACTTAATTTAAAACTTAACATTTATTAAGTATCTAAAATAGATATAGTATTGTGTTATCTGTTCTCATTACAAGATGTTGATTTCTACCTTTAATTCATTTTATCATTCATATATATATATACATATATATCATTCATATATATATATATATATATATATATATATATATATGGCATAGCCAAGAAAAATTTCTATAAGGTTATAAGAGGTATATATAGCTATCCTTCAGCTAGCGAGCATTTCATTATAACACCTATCTTCCAGAAACTGTTATACATGAAGGTAGGGAACGTATCACTTTTTATCTCTAGACAAATATTTGAAAAGGGTTCCTTTAAAAATTTCATTGAATATATCTATGTTATCTCAAAATTTGTCCTTTTTAAACAGAATGTTTAATTCTTTCTTTAATCTATACACTGCCTAAGACCCTTTTGGTAATAAATGGGGTCCTTTTCACACGATTACTGAGAAATGGATAAGATTGCTCTTCACATGATTAATGCTCTCATCCATGAGAGAGACAGAAACATTTCCCACCACAACTAATCTTTATTTTATTTCTTCAGAACAATTCCAATTTTTACAGATTATGCTAGAACTTCTCTGTAAAATTCAAAAATTCAGAATATTAAACTTCTTGCTTAAAGTTTTTTTTTAAAAAAAAAAAAAAAACCAACAACAACAACATGCTGTCTTTCACATGAAGAATCAAAACCCAACGCCACACTCAAAATGAGGACATTTTCCCAAATTTTCTCCACATTGATTTCTGGTGTTATTAGTCCTCCTACCATTCCTTATTTTGCCTCCCTCTGCCTGCTCCCACTTCCACTCTCCTTCCTTTCTTTCTTTTCTTGCTTGAGTTGAAAGTAGTGTATTTTATAGGTATATCTTTCCTGTTCTACTCTCTCTCAGATTTCCTGTCAGTTGCTGCTCACGATTCCTTCATCTTTACTGAGATAGTGCTTACCCGCCTACTCCAGCACAACCCTGTGCCATTTGTTCCCCTGCCAACATTTTCTCCTTTCTGAATAGGAGAAACCAAACTCATTATCTGTCATGTTTATCTTTAGATTCTTTATTTACCCCAACTGTACACTGGTTTATGAGTAAATGACTCTATTTGATCTTCCATTCACATCTTATATCACACAAATGAATATGTGTCTGTATTTCAAGAATCTATGATAAAAATAAATGAATAGGTAACAATCCCCTCTTTGTTAGGGGAGGTCAGCTTCCCTTACTAAGTAGAGGAAAATCAAGATGAAATGAATCATATGCACCACTGAACATCATAGATTAGTATCCTCTTTATTTAATTAACCCCAACTCACGCAAAATAAACTTATCTTGCTATTTACTAATAGAAATATGAAAAATTCTTCTTTTAGTAGGTTCTTTTCATTGAAACTTTCACATATCTGATTTTTATTAAAAATGCAATATGAAACAAAAGCAAATAGAATTGATATGAGGTAAAAAATATTGTTGCTATGTTTATACAGGGTGTTGAAATAACCTGTGTAGTCACATATTCATTTTCTAATTAACTGATACAAACAGTTCAAGTACAGCCTAGTAGTTCATTGCTGCAGGTCAAAATGTCTCAGTGGATGTGCAATTCTACAAATGGTCCTGCAATTACAGTAGTTTTATGTGTTCACAGGCATTGAAAGAACCCAGCAGCTTTAATTGCCAATGGAAAAAGATCTGCCTTGCCCCAGCTTTTCCCATACTCTGACCTAATTGTGAAACACACATTGTCATTTCTTACTAGAAGCTTGAGACCACCCATAAATAATAAGTGACAAAAATCAGCTGATTCATGTACATGAGGGCATATGAATGCATTGAAGATAATAGATAATTTCTTGGTTCAGAAGATTTAAACATACCCAGTCAACTCATATGAAATTTGTGAAATGCGAAATATGGCATATAAACTTTGTAGAATGTGACTTTCTATTACACATGATCTGTGATTTCCCAAAATAGAATATCTGGCATAGGCAAAGTTACCTGTCAGACAACCACTGTTAGAGGAGCAATCTATTAAAAGAAAGACACAGAGAATTTCATGCGAAGAAAAATGACATAAATTAAGGCACTTTCAAAAATACTCTTATAAATAGGTAATTAGCAGGTAAAGCAGTTAATAATCTAGTCAGAACATAATTATTTAGTAAACAGAGATATATTTCATATTTGGCTATCTGAGGTTAAGTATTTGAGTGAAAAGAATAAGTTTACATTTTTTAGTTTAGTGAAAGAGTTTTATGTTACGAGTGTTTCCCTGGGGGAAAAATATGATACCTCCTACTACAATCTTGAAATACATATATTTTGAAGTTAAAATTTTGACAACTATTTTCTTCACATGGTAATGTTTTAAACCTAGGTTTTAATGAATTATGTTACTTTATAGAACTCATAAAAACCCATCTGTGCTAAATAAAAGATAAATATGTCTATAGAAAGTAGATATATCATAATCCATCACTGTGGCAGATTCTGTATGATCAGGCTGAAATGCAAATAGTCCACACACCTATAATCCCCCTGGCTAGAATACAGACGTGCCCTTAGTACATGCCTTTAAAATAAAATTAATTTGTAAAAGGAAGCTGACATGTTTGAAAGTGACATCTAACAGTGAAGACACAATGAAGTATCAGAGAAAGGTTTGACAGACTGAGTTAGAGACAGGATACTCCAACCTCTGGAGGAAATAACAAAGTAAATAGAGGTAAGCTAAAAGAGCAGCACAGACTAAGTCAGTCCGGAATCAGTGCAGTGAGTTCTGTGCAGTGAAGTGAGTTTCTTTGTAAGTTCATGCAGTTCAGTGCAGATCAGCAGAGAGAGTTGAGGCTAGAGAAAAAGATGGAACCAGAAGATTAGAAGAAAGGGCTATACTTACTATGAGGCCAAGCAGAGCATTTCAGTGAGAAGTTGAGAGAAGAAAGATTGAATCAATCAGCTTGAAGATGATGTTGATCCAGAATAGCTGAGTTCAACCAGCCAACAGAAAGAACTAATTAGGGTAAGTTTATTCAGCAGTAAATTGAGATGACAATTATATTTGGAGAGTAAAAGCAACTTCACAATAGAATGTTTTATTCTTTTTAAAAATATTGGGCATACACAAATACTATTTTAAATATCTGTTCATCCTTAAAAATTCTTCAATTACTTTACTATGCTCAGAATATTAAGTGAAGCTAAGAGCTACGTGAATATTATTTGCCCCATCTTTCCAATATTACTTAGATTTTACAATATATTTTAACCTCACGTGTGTTATCCCACAAGAAATAGTCCATGTTTGAATTTCCAATACTGTAAATGTGACCTCACATGTAAACGTTTGCCGACATTTTCAATGACACTGTGCTCATACTGAGTTGACTGGAGTTTGCTTCGAATATAACCCATGTCTTCAAAGAGTAAGAAATGCATTATCCATGTGACACCTTTGTATGGTGAGGAGTAGATGACAAAGTGGTACATCCACAAGCCAAGAGGTACCAATGATAATTAGTAATATCCAGAGCTGACAGGAGGGTGTGCAACTGTCTCTGCTCTGGAGGCATCAGAATAAATAAATAAATAAAATAAATAAACAAATAAATAAATAAATAGATGAATGAATGAATGAATAAATAAATAAGCAAGCCAATATCAGATTTTAAAGTCCGCATGTGCAGATGTATGAAAGATCCAGTACCTGTTTTCAAGCCTAAACAAAATCCTAGCAGGGATCAGAAAAACTGAGCATTCAGTCCCACCTCTAGCCAAGTAGGTATTTTCAATTGGTATATTCTGCAATTGGTATATTCTGGGAGAGGAAAAAGCATTTTTTTTTTTTTTTTTTATCAATTGAGTGAAAGCGAGTATACCAATCATACTCGTGGTTAGGTCTCATGCTAAGGAGTAGCTGACTCACACAAAGCAAAGTCATTTGTTTGTTGTTGGGTTTTTTAATGTACTTTTTTGTTTACATTTAGTTTAGAGTTTTTTTTTTTATGAGAAAGAATGAACATGGATTTGGGTGTGTAGGGAATGTGGTCAGGGACTGAGAAGAGAGGAGAACAGACAGGAGGGGAGAAAATATCTGATCAAAATATATTAAATTAAAAGATAAAGGTGGAAGGATTAGAAATGTATTATAATCTGATTAATAGGTAGTGATAGTTATACATGTGAGGCTAATGTTAATGCAGATAGAGATCACTCAGCAGGATTTGCTGTTTTCTGTCTGTTCCCCCCTTTTAAAATTAGCATGTTACTTTGAAGAATAAAAATTAAGTATTTAGCTGTGGCTAGCATGTAGGTCAAATGGAGTTGTCAGTTAATGGGGAGAAAGCAGAAGCCAAGAAATATGCAGCACAGAATATCAAATCAAGGGCAAACTCTTATTTATATTCTGGGCTAGCATTCTGCATGAATGTTGCATAGTCGAGCTGCTGGCACTATGTATTTTGACCATGCATGAGTGAGGGATCTTCAGATCAAAGAACAGTAAAATCTTAGCAGATAACTAAAGTGGCAAAACATTTAAGGTTCAAAAAGAAATGTGGAACAGAAAGATAATAACTCACAGATGCAGAAGCTGATGAGATTAAAAGGAAGAACGGGGAGAGGATTGGATGTGTAATATAATATAATATCACTGAAATAGAGTCAGTCAAAGCATAGGATATGTACAACCTCATTATTCTGGAGTCTTAAAATATTAAGTATAGGAAGTTCCACCCTTGAATAACTTATCTATTCTAATAACAAATTTGTGTTTAGGTTTTCTGCTTTTAGAAAAAAAGGGGGAATTACTGGTAGAAGTACAAAATTGAGCATAACAGTTATGTGAAAATTATGTAAAGTATATGGCACTTCTCTGCAATGCAGCAATGCTGTTTAACCAGCAGAAGCTAATGTCTGCATTTACACACATAATCAATATAGAAATAAATAAATAAAATCTTTGTTATAGAGAATGAATAAGAATATAACAATAACAAAATATTTCATTTTACTTTGTTTGAACAATCCAATAAAAAAGTTAACACATCCTCAAATGTGATATCATCTTGTTTTAAGAAGATAGTTTACCTGTACTCAATGTGGTGGTCTGAATGAGATGGCTCCCCATAGATTCATATATTTGATTGCTTGTCATCAGAAAATGGAACTATTTGATAGGATTAGAAGGAGTAAGGGGGGTGGTTTTGTTAGAGGAAATATATAAATTGGGGTAGACTCGAAGTTTTAAAACCTCACATTAGGTCCAGTGTTTGCATCTGTGCCTACATATCAGGATGTAGCGCATAGCCACTGATTCTGGTTCTGCCTGCATGACAACATCCATGCTTTCTGCCATATTGACAAGGAACCACACCTCTGAAATTGGAATCAAGTTCTAGTTCGATACTTTCTCATATAATAATTACCTTGGTCATTCTGTGTCTTCACAGCAATAGAACAGTGACTAAGACAGCTCTATCATGTTTTATGACATACCTTGAAAGTTTTCTTTCTCAAATTTAGTGTCTTTTAAGTAATAACATATCCTAGAAAATAAATATATAATGGAGAATTTTTTAGTAGCCAACAGCCAAGTGTGAACATATATGCCTGTGTGTGTGCTTGTATGTGGAAAACATGAATATACTAAAGATATACACAAACAAAACATACACATACACACAAACCACCACCACCAACATTGATTTTTTTCACCTAAACATTTATTTATTTCGCCTTTAATGTAGGAAGATATTTACTTGACAAGGTATCACACTTGAAATGAAACTGTTTGCATTGTCTCGCAACTCTACATATTCTATCTGTTGGGAAGTCAATCATGGTTCTGGTATATCTCAGTTATTAATCTATTGCTAAAGCTATAGATTGCTCTGCACAAACTAGTGCCAATGTTCAGTTGCTGAAAATAACACCTCCAAAACTCATTATACAGCAGACTGTCCAGCTGGCGCCTAGCTAGAGTATTTACCACTACTAGCTATGGTTCTTGGATATAGAAAGTACTCTGCATATTATAAGAAACGTAAACACTAACCCAGTTATAGACGCTTATATCTGATGTGGTGTCCTGCCTGCAAGCTAAGCTAATCAAATGCTGGGGCAAAGCTTCTTGGAATAACCCAACCATATACCAACCAGTATGTGGGTTTTAAGTCCCACTCAGTGAGAGGAAATCTGGACCCAGTGTTGCTTTGGTGACCAAGAACCTGAGACTAGATAGCCCAGAGACCAAGAAGAAAATCAAATTAGTTTTCTCCAACAACGCCCAAATCGGGAAACAATCTACTCTTGATAAAGCACATGCTCTACAGTAGATGTCCAACAGAAAAATGACCTGGTAGCATTTTTGGAGGTTCCCTGTCTCGTAATATGGTATCCTAGCTTTTCTCCCCTTAATATTTATTAATTTTTATATTTACCTTCTTGCTTTGAGTATATATCATGATCTCATGTCTTGTGTTTTTTATCAAATTCTCAAATGTGTGAACAGGTGTGTCTTTGAGCATGTATCTGTTTCTAGGGATTTTTCCTTCTCTTTATTTTCTTATATTCTGAGTTTTGTTCCTATTAATCATGTTTTAGTTTATTTTGACTTATTATCACTTAGATGCCTGTTTATTTTCTAACAAGAAAGAGAGAGCGTCTATATCCCTCTAAGATGGGAGGTGGGGATGATCTGGGAGGAGGAATGAGATAGAAACATATAATCCAAATATACTGTATGAAAAAATTATTTTCAATGAAAGAAAAATATAAAAATGAAAAAGTAATTTAAAAGATTACTTCATTTTCATAGTAGAGTTTATACATTATTTAGTTTCTTTCATACATTCTTATATCTCCTTATATCATTCATAATCATACAAAGTTAAGGGTTCATATTTCAATTATTTTCTCTGCTTGTATAAGTATGTAAATCTTTGTTTTATAAAAATAATATCAACATTGTGTTTTGGGCAATGTCTGCCCTTATTTCTCTAAGATCTCCCCTGATAGTTTCCTCTCTGGCTCGATGTTTGTTTTCACTCTGGTTTTTATTTGTCCTGGAACATTATCTATGGCATTTCGTAAGGCCTGGCTGAAAAATGCAATGCTCCAGAGAGTGCTTGTATTTGTTTCTGCCGAGTGCCTGCAGGTACTTACCNTGGATTACTTAAAAATAAATTCTCAATTTGAAAGATTTGGATGACTCCCTGAAAGCCAATATGAGGGCCAGGTTGTGAGTATTAAATCTCACGAGAGATTCGTTTCTACTCTATGCCAAAATATCAGGGACATATTAAATTTTCATTTCTCTATAAAGATGACTCCTTTCTCCTTTCATTTATGGCAACAATAAGATTGCAATTAAGTAAAATTGACTTTAATACTTGTATTTTATGAGCATTNACTATTCTTGTTCTACTTGGTTCATTAATAGGAAATTCTGTTCTTTGAAGTTATTTCACAAAAACGTGTACATGTTGGTGAGATGCATTTTGTAGCTTTGCAGCACAGGGTAGATCAATCTGAATAGTCGGACTAAATAATGAATCAAAATACCGTCTGAATATCTAACACTCCTTAGAAAATTAGTAAATGTGACANTGACCCAGATAGAATCATAATATTTAACAATAAAACAAGCATTTGAATATCTGCCATGAAATAATTGTATTTAGAATTTTGAAAACATTCAGTCATCTGAAGTGATGGGGACCAGAAGAATGGCCATCCTTTTTGAGAATGGCAGGTTACAGAGAAGGCATGCGCGCAGCAAATCTCTAGCAATTCATTCAGATAATAACAGATTATGCATTTGGATATAGTTCTTTGAGGAGTTATTTGTGACTTCTCTATTTTCTTCTTTTAGACTATGCTTAAAGAAAGCCAATGAAGGGATGAATGTTATATATTGTATCACACTTGGAGCTGCTTCACCCTTTTGGTGACCCAGCAGATGATGCAAGATTCCAACGCCAGTGACATTTTTCCTGCTTGACTCCTCTCGACCTGAGGGAGGGCCAGTAGTGTCTGTCGCTAGAAAGAAGAAAGCGTGATCTTTAGTAGGTCCCATCAAATTTCAGATGCTACATCCAGGACTTCTTTCTGGAATCCTCCCTGTACTAATTTAAAATCTATTGGATTTTTACTCAATTTTTAAGACTCTGAAAAATATCACTTTTAAGATGACATGTTTATGGGCCCCCAGTTTAAAATTTTCCTGTCAGATCCCTGAGTTCTCCTCCTACATCATCTATTTTCTTTAATATATATTATAGTGATACCTCCTTATTAATAATACAAAATTAATTACATACATGCACACATATATGCTCTATAATTCATATGGTGCGAGGATATACTTTTATTGTATTCATCAGTTTTTATCTTGTTCTCATCTAACCCTAAATAGACACAATGTTTGCTGACTAAATAACAGTAACTAAAAGTTATTGTGATGGAAAATAAAATCAGGACAGGAAGCATAAATTACCACACTCTCACTAATGATTTTATATCAGTACCCGTGTTTGCTTTGTTTCTAAAAATAAAATGCTCCCACTGAGTTACCTCTCTAGCCACTGTAGCTGAAGCTTCATTAAAGAAGATTGAGTATTATGAGCATCTTTTAGCCTTTACATCCATTATGAATTTACTCTAAAGTTCAAAACTAAAGTAGAAATAGAAAATATTTTGCACATTATTTAGGTGCAGTTACAAATTATGAAACACATGTTTATCATATAGCATTTATAATAATATCCCTAATCTTAGAATGTTACTGCATGATGTGATTACCCAACAGCTGTTTTAGATAACCTTGACTAAGAAGTTTAATACAGATTGAATATGAAATTTAAGAGGAAATTCAATATCATAGATATTTATCTTGAAGACTGTAGTTTAACACAACTCACACTCAATCTAATTTCAGATCTGTGGGTAAAAGAAAAGAAAAGAAAAGAAAAATGAAAAAAAAAACAAAAACACTTTCAACAGAGATATAAAATAATGCTATAGAATATTTTCAAATCTCCATACCTTTAGTAATTTTCATGCTTTTTCTTATCAATCATCAATTTAACAGAACTTATTTGGGAAGTTCTTTTGCTTTGGATAAGTGAGAAAATATTAAAATGGGAACATGAAAATTGCTTTTTAGTGTAAACTGTGTTATTCCTGGAGCTCTTAATGTCTTATAGTCCATGCTTACTTCAAGGTTAAAAACAAAATAGAAAAGAGCAAGACAAAGAATAAGATGGCGAGGCAGGAGCAAAGGTAGAAGGAAGGTAGGAAAGAGTAGTTGTTTTCTACTGCTAAGAGCATCTCTTAGGATAAGCATGTACCCTCTTTGCTGCTTTTGAGATTCAAACAGTACTTGGAGACAACATTTCAACCAATTAACCTACACATCATTAATCCACAAGCTTGTGTGTGTGTGTGTGTGTGTGTGTGTGTGTGTGTGTGTTTGTCTCAGTTCTATACATATAAAATAGTTAAACTCTGAGTACCCAAAGCCATAAATGCTGAAATACAAATTATTTCTTGTCATATAATCCCTCCATGCAATCAGTTTAATTGATGATATAGTGAAATGATTTCCAATTTATTTAGCTTTGTTCTACTTTGAAGATTTTTTTTTCATTGTAAATAATATACTTTGGCCCCCTTTTTAAGAGAAAGGAGAAGAATTAAAGGATATGCCTGGCTATGTAGAAATTTTACATGGTATATATTTTAATAGCTCATTAGTTTCCTCAAATTGTATAATTAAGTTATCAATGGTGAGGACATAACCTTTTGGAATAGGCTTTCTAACCAGCTATATATCAAAAGCAGTGATTTGTTGGAGTAATGAGAATAAGGCTATGGACATATGCTTCCTGAAAACTTCTGAGTATCCTTCCTTGATCCTTGGATGTTTGGAAGGAATTTGATCCTTTAACACAAAATGATCTTAGGAGGCTAGAATCAATTGGTGTGTGTGGAGTGAGATATATGTGGTACTAATAAATGCACTTGGTCCTTTACCTCCATCAAGCACAGGAAAAAGTGCAACACAAATGAATCCAGTGGTGTGGAAGAGAGGATGGAGACTCAGAAAAATTGCTGTCAGATTGTGTCTTCTAGAAATATTACAGGCTATGCCAATAAAATTTCACCAACACATTGGGCCCAGCAAGAGTTGAACAAGGATAATACAAACAAGCATGCCAAACTGTATATAAGGAAAAGACACGGAGACATCAGTTCTGCACACAGAACTACAAAGGACTGAGTGAAGCTGGGATGGGGAGAGGTAGCTGTTCAGTGCTGAACAGTCATCTCTGAAGATATACATAGAAGTAGCAGTATATGGACATAAGAAGTGATATTTAAGAATATATATGTCATGTGTACATGCAATAACAACTTTTAAAAAAGAGGCCACGAACTTGAAAGAGAGCAAGGAAAAGTATATGGTAGGAATTTTGAGGAAAAGAGGGAAGGGAGAAAATTTGTAATTAAAATACAATCCCAGAACAAACAAACAAACAAACAAAACCACAAAACTTTCTTCTACAGAATCATAAAGCTAAGACTTAAATTTGATATTTAAGTGTTCAAAGATAAAAACAGACAACATGAAAACAAACAAGCAAAAGACAAACAAACAAGCATGAATACACTGGGTTTTTTAATTTGATATTTCTTTATTTTCATTTCAAATGTTATCTATTACAGTTCCCCACCCCTGGAAATGCCCTATCCCATCCCCCATCCCCCTACTTCTATGAGGGGGTCCCCCACCCAATCACCCATTCCCACCTGCCCACCTTCAAATTCCACTACACTGGGGTATCAAGCCTTCACCGGACCAAGGGCCTCTCCTCCCATTGATACCCAACAAGACCATCCTCTGCTACATATACAGCTGGAGCCATGGGTCCCTCCATGTGTACTCTTTGGTTGTTGATTTAGTCCCTGGGAGCTCTGGGAGGTCTAGTTGGTTGATATGGTTGTTTTTCCTATATGGTTACAAACTCCTTCAGCTCCTTCAGTCCTTTCTCTAAGTCCTCCATTGGGAACCCCATGCTCAGTCCAATAATTGGTTGCAAGCATCTGCATCCGTACTTGTCAGGCTATGACTTTGGCTGTGCCCCCTTTCTTCCTCCATGTTCATTCCTCCCTCTCCTCTGCATGCATGCTTCAATGTACCCAT
Organism: Mus pahari; assembly: GCF_900095145.1. Lineage (NCBI taxonomy): Eukaryota > Metazoa > Chordata > Mammalia > Rodentia > Muridae > Mus > Mus pahari. Next base: position 47,842,518 of record NC_034602.1, read on the forward strand.
TATGATAAAATGTTTGGACCAGACTTTTAGACTATGAGACAGTATAAATCAATTCTGCATGTACTGCCTCTTTTGACCTCAGAGCCATGCTGTCTAGTGTGCAGGGCTTATGGTTGTATTATGCTCATCTAACTAGTCTAGACTCAGTGTTCTAATTTTACTTTCAGAAAACATAATTTATTATTTTGAATTTTAAATATTAACAGGGATATAATAAAATGAGATGCACAAATAGAAACTTTGTTGTATATATAAATATATTCCCATTTTAAAGAACATTTGCTTTCAAGCACTTGATTACAATACATTGACATTTATTGTGAAATCACAATTTTATTTAGAAAAAAAATTACTAATGAACAAACCATGGTCATTCTGGATTGGAAATGTGAGATGATTGTCCTTGAATATGCATAAATGAGTCTGTCAATTTAAGATAATCTAACACATTTATATTTTTAAAGTACAATTCAATTTAGGATAGCAATTGTTTATTACACTTAACTTGGTATGTTATCCATAATAAAAATTTTCAGTTCATTTATGTGGTTATACTAGCCAAATTATTTTAAGTACTTTAGAAAGAATTATAATGTGAAAGATCTTTAAAATGTAATGAATCAAACATATTAGTTTGTGTTTATAAACAGTAAAACTTTCCAATTTCTAGAAAGAAAATTAATTAGAATGAGACTCCACAAGATATCTACTATTTGCTGCATTCTGGTATAATATCAAAGAAATATAAGCATAAATACCCAAAATGTCTAATAAACTGTTGCTTCCTCTCTCTCAACAACTATCTATGTGAATTTGACTTTTTTCTTATATTGAGGTCCCAAACAGTATATTGTTAACCACTGTATGTGGATATAGATATGAGAATCTGGAAGTTTCCTATTAAACTAGATGTTAGGGAAGTAATAACATCTAAGAGTTTTCTTGTTTTATATTTCATAAAAATGTATTTAATTTCTATGAATATTGATGTAATAACTTTTGAGCTTTGGTCTTTTGTTATGTTAAAGATTGGTTGCTCTCAGAGACTGCACATATACCCTGGCAATCCTTTGTGATATTGCCCCCCAAGTTATCCTTGATTGGTGAATAAAAGTGCTGATAGCCAATAACTAGGCAGAAGTGACCTAGGCTGGGTTTAGGGTTCAGGGACTTGGGGGTTCAGAGAAGATCCACAAGTGAAGAGAGGAGAAGCTGTTATGGTGTAAGAATCTTATAATAATGGCCATATTGTTTGGCTAGTTGGAATTAAGATCAGCCCAGATGGAACATGGCAAATTGTATAATGGGATTGAATGGGAAATTGGAATAAGAGCCTAGAGGATAGATATCTATTTAGCTCTTGTGATGATTAAAGCTTACTATAAATATAAAGGTTGTGTGTATCTTTTATAAGGAAACTAAATAGTCAAAAGCAAGGTAGAAACTTTGGGTTGGGATTGAATATTTCAACATCAAATAATATATGATTTATCTATTATTGTTACTTAAATCAAATGGATAATTTTAGTTAGTTTTAGTAGTTTAGGTTTCTGGTAAATTGGTGACACATGTAACCAATTCAGCTTATTTGAAAAATTGGAGAAGAAAAATGCTTGTTTCTGCTTACAGTTCCATATCATATTCCATCATCAAAGGAGGTCAGGGCAACAATACAAGATAGAAACCTAGAGGTAAGAACTGAACCAAATGCCATTGAGTGATGCTATCTTTTGATCTGCTACCATTCACTTTCTCAAACTGTTTTCTTGTATAATTTAGGACCACCAGCCCAGGGCTGACATTACCCACAATGTCCCCCTTAACATAAAGCATTGATTAAGCAAATGCCCGATCAGGTCAATATTATGGAGGTAATTTCTTTTCAAATGATTCTAGATTGTGTCAAGTTGACATATGTCCAACCAAAACAATATCTTCACTAGAAGTTGAAATAGCAAACAGTTGCAGAACATCTGAAATGTACCGATGTTTCTAAATATCCAGAAAAATATCAGCTATTATCTGAAGATACTGAAAATCCATCATATCTATAGAGAAAATTCAATAAATAAGAAAAACAAACAACAAACAAAAAACCAAAAATAAGACAAATTATAAGGATATGGCATGGATGTCACTTAGGCTGTCTTTTCTACTACAGACCAACAAAGGGAGAGAGGCAAATCTTCGAGGCTTCTGTATACTCTTAATGAAATAACCTAACCATGAAGAGTAACTGATCACCTGGATTACAGGTGCATTGGGGTATAGATGTGTATTATTCCTTAAGAACTAAAGGAAGCAAAAGATACTTAGACAAATGATGCTCTCTGCTCTTAGGTAATTTGTGGCCTCATATTATATTAGGTAGGTAAAACACATACTACATGTAATGGCATTAGGTGTATGTAAACTTTGAAGTTGGAGTATTGTGACTCAAGTAAATCATTAGATTACTTATGAACAAAGTAAGACAAATGAAATTAAAACATAGTTGCATACTGTGGCTCTGTGTTGTACCGCAATGACATTTGTGTTAAATTGCCCTCGAGCAAGGCACCATTGGACGTTTGTGGAAAATATAAAATGTGTGTTCTTACAGGGAGTTTTTAGTCATTAGAAATGTGATTTTGAATACGATGACGAATCCATCTCTTCCCTCTTTTTATTTTTATTGAAAATAGGTTTTTAGGCACTATATTCTGATTGCAATTTCCACTATTAACTTCCCTCGTTTGTTCCCACCTCATTAAAAAATAAATAAATAAACAAAATAAAGAGCCAAAGGGGGGAAAAAAAATCAAGAAACACAGATAGATGCAGAGACATATTCTCACAAATAAAAATACCGTAAAAAACAAACCCAGAAGACAGAGTAAAAGGTGAAAGATCTTTAAAGTTAAATGGAAAGAAAAGAAATACAAAATGCTGAAACAAAGCATTATAAATAAAAAAAGGAAAGAGAAAAAAACAAAACAACAACAACAACAAAAAACCAACAAAGCCTGACATAATAGTGAGTTGATGTTGTGTTGATTATCTATGCTCACTATGGGGCCTGTCCTAATGTATGGTTTGTATAGCCTTCCTTTGAAGAAAGCTAACTTTTACGTTGTAAGCATTTAATCAACTGAAGATAGCTTCCGGGTTAGGGATGGGGGTTTGTGGCTTCTTGTCCTCTCAGTGCTGGGATCTCATTGGGTTAGACCAGTCTCTGTAAGTTCACACGAGCTTTCCTATTGCTGTGTTTAGAAGGCTGTATTTTCTCCACTTCCTCCATCCCCAACATTCTTTCAGCTTTCTCATCCACAGGGTTCCCTGACCCACGAAGGGAGTGATTTGATGGACATCTCCTTTAGGGCTGAGGGTTGTAAACGCACTGTCTTCATACTACCCAGCTGTGGGTCTCTGTGTTGGTTCTCACCTTCTGCAGGAGGTAGCTCTCTGATGATAGTTTATCAAGGCACTGAGTTTTAAGTATGTCAGAATATCATTAGGAATCTTTTCTTTGCTACATTGCTTTTGCAGGACATTAGTATTTGGTTTCCCCCTAGATCTTCAGCTTATTTGGTCTCAGGTACACGGTGACCTATCTAAGCCATGGCAGGTTTAGGTTTAATCTCATGATGTGGTGTTAAGGCCCAGCATCAGTGTGAGGGAGGGTCCTGAGAAAGAAGAGAATGGGAGCAAGAGGTGGTGATTCAATAATGACTCGGAGTCTCTAGTGGATGCATGCTCAGCTCAGTGCTCCTCTGCCCAAAGATTTACATCCTTCTTCCTTCTCATTCCTTTACTTTCTCTCTTCTCATTTTTTAGCCTTCTCTCCTCTCATTCTTTTCCTTCTCTCTTCTCACCCTTTACTCTCCCCATTCTCATTTTGTTTCTTCTCCCAACTAGAGCGCCTGAAACCAGCCTTCCATCGACTAAAGTTACATCAAGGCTTTGATCATTATTAATAATTATTTGAGAAATCCTCAAATTTACATAAATTCTATGAATTCTGGGTCGTTAATTCCAACCCCTGCTTCCTTAGAACAGAAACTAAACACAAAGCAAAAGCACATTTCCTTATAGGTTTTTACATAGCTTGTATTTCATAGGTAGCTGGGCTCAGCTCCTATGGTTTCCTGGTACAACAGACAGCAGTCTTTAGTAAATGCTTTCATGTAAGAACATAAAGATGGCAAATACTAAACTTAAAATAATTCCTTACAAAGTTTTAAAATTTATGCAAGTAAAGTGGTTAGCTCTCTCTAATATTGCTCCAGGCATTATCATCTTCAATTCTTCAAGTAGCTGGGAGAATGAAGTACTAATTTTTTATACACTTATACATTATCTTTTAATTCTATAATTATTTCCTCCTAGCAAGTCCATGACCTATCACTTCTAATACTATTTATTTCTAGATCATATACAAGCCTTTCTCCTACAAAATAAACCCATCTGTCATTTCCTTGTTTTCTATAGAATCTTTCTTTCCCTACCCATACTTTTTCTTTATCTACTTTAACTCTATCCTTGATGTCCCCAAGTTCACTCTGGCTAATTAATGCATCAGTCATTGGGCCAGAGGGTACATGAAACTCCTCATAGTTCCAAAATCAAGGACAAGTGTGACAAAGAACTCTTTCTCCAAAGACCTTATAAGCTTTTATGGCCTTTGTAGTTGTATTGTCTAGATCCTTTCCCATGGCCCTATAGGTCATGCAGAAGGCCTGTCCCTCATCCTCCACAGCCTCAGGACTACCTCAATTCCTCAATCCTGAGAACCACATATGTTTCTTTTAAGATGTGAGTGAAGTGGGAAGTATTTTCTCAAAAAATGGGGATTGAAACTAAATAGAACAGAGAACAGATCAGTCAGTTTCAGGCCAAAAGCAGCCATCAGCACATATGATGATTGTAGGGATCAAAGGTCTGACAATGCTCTAGAGTAGAATCTCTGTCACACCACCCCTTCTTTAGCCACGCTGGACCTGGTTGTGTGGTTCTTAGATCCAGTCAAACAGTGGTTAGTTACTCCCACAACCTATTTGTACACTGTATCTAGCAGGCACGGCATTGAGGCTGAAAGATTTTTAGCTGGGTCGATGTTAATGTTTCCTCCGCATTTTGGAAACATGCAAAATACCTTCCAATACTGTGGACAGTAGTCAGTAAGGGTGAAACCTCTGGATATGCAAGCTTGACTTCGCCGTGTTCACTGAGTTATTGTGTGGGACTTGCCTACAGAAATAATGCCTGAGTGACACTTGTTGGAGAACAACTGATATCCTGAACAGTAGCCTGGTTTGCTCAGAGGGTTTCATGGTGGATGTTTTGTCTAACAACTCCAGTAGATGTAACCTATTCCCTGAACTGGAGGTTTCATTTGGAGGCAAGAGATTTCTTGTTGGGATTTTGTCTCCCTAGTTTGGTGGTTCTATTTAGACTTCTTTCATATATGAACAATTTCTGCATGACCTTCCTGTATTAGATTTCCATAAGAACTCTTAATGTGATCTTTGTTTAGCTGTCCCTCCCTCCATTCACTTCCATAGCCCACTTTTCTGTTCACCTCCCCATTTGAGCTTCCTCTCCCAGTCACTCTGCCTCTATCTATCCTTAACTGTCTCCCTAACCATTCTAGTGTGGTCATGTTTTCTGTTCCAAACTCCTTATTCTCCATCTAACTTCAGTGGTAAAAAGAATCGCAGCTTCCTTATTGAAAGTGAACAGATTGGCACTCCAGCATACTCCTGGTCCTGAGAGGCAGCCTTGCACCTTGTATAAGGAATGAAAGCAACTGGGCCATCGGATTGTTAAATGAAACCTTTAACAATGGGTGTCAAATAAAAGTTGTTTATTGTAATTGTGTTCCCTCAAGTATTTATTACAATAATGAAAATTTGACAGACATGGGTTAGTGGTAATTCATCAGACCATGGGAATGGGTGTTTCTTAGAGATTGGAGAAAAAAAAATGGAATTAAGTTTACAAATTCTGACATGTGAAGGATGCAAAACAGCCATGGTGGAAGTGTTTCTGCAACTGTTGAGGAATACCTACTTACTAAACCTCAAGACAGAAGTGCCTCTTACGAGATTAACCCTGGCCTATCAGTCAAAGATGAAAGATGATTAAGAAATCAGAACCACAACAACAAAAGAGGAAAAACAAAAATTAGGTGTTTATAACAACAGAAGAAATAGTTTACTAACAAATAGTGTCTACTCAGGTATATTAAACCAATACACGTATACACACATAGGACATTTTCTCTATTTACATTTCAAATGTTATCCCCTTTCCCAGTTTCCCCCATCCTGGAAACCCCCTATATGTCTCCCCTCCCCTGCTTCTATGAGGGTGTTCCTCCACTTACCCACCCACTCCTGCCTTCCCACCCTCAAGTCCTCCACACTGAGTCATCTATCGAGCCTTCATAGGACCAAGGACCTCTCCTCCCTATGAATTCCTCGGTTGTTGGCTTAATCCCTGGGAGCTCTTGGGGATCTGGTTGTTTGATATTGTTATTTTATATCATCTAGATACATAAAAAACCAATTTAACAAGATGAATGATATTCTCCTGTCATAGACACTTGAGTAAAATATAGAGGTCTCAGGGTTTGATATTCAGTATTACAAAAATTTGGAAGATACAAATGCAATTATAGCCAAATTATTTATTATTCTTTTACCTGTTAAAATGAAGTGATGAAGGAACCAAGGAACTCATTTACATTAATTTTTAGAGAATAAAGTATTTCTAAAGTAACATATTTAATTTAAATTAAAACTCACATTTTTTCTAATCAAAGATGATATATGCTAAAACAGAGAAATAATAATATTGAAGCTTAGCATCAAATTGATTACAAAGCCTCAAACATTATAAGTTTAATCATCCCTGCACACTTTTTATAGGAACATATTTCTCATTTTCTAAGTATTAAGCATAGGGAAAAAAGCAAAATACTTGTGAATATATTTAGATTATGGATGCAGCCAATCTTAAATTTGTAGAATTTTAAAATTACTTACACAGCTACTCTTATGGATGGCATCACAATGAGCTCTTACATTTGCAGAAGCATTTATGCAAACATCATATATAAAAGTATGTTGGTACATTTTTCTATTTTCCAGCTTTATTTTATGTGGAAAATGTTTTATCCTTTTGGGGGAAAAAGCATCTAATTTAACATAAGCAAAATCCATTATGTTAATATATGAGCCACAGTGGAGGTATATTTCAAAGTAAAAGTTGAAAAATATCTCATTGTGTGGTGTGAATAGTACAGAGACAATTATTTCAGCTAATTGTTACAACCGGGATTTAAACAGGGGAGAGATTATATAGTCAATAAAAAAAGCAACCTAAAATGATCCTGTACAATTTGCTAACTCAGGAAAATTACAGGCTACTTGTGAATATTTTAGAATATTTTAATTGAAAATGTATCCATCCAAATTGTACATTAATTCTACAGGGATTTTCTAAATCATGGAAATAGTTTCCCATGGTAAACATAGGAAAGACAAAAGGAAAAGTTACAATAGAGACTTGAATATCAGTCTATCCAGTTTATCTAAGTATAAAGTCTTGAGTCATATTAATCTACAGAAAGAGATACACAAATAAATAAATTGAGACATAGTGATAGGTTTATAAAAGCTGAGATTATATGCAGTAGAATTTCAGAAAAAAATGATCACTGCCTTAGAAGTTACAATGTCTGCTTATGGCAGATGTAGCTAACTCTGTAATTGTCTCAAAAGGTAGCCTTAACATAGACCATAGCAGTCGGGCGTGGTGGCGCAAGCCTTTAATCCCAGCATTTGGGAGGCAGTGGCAGGTGGATTTCTGAGTCCGAGGCCAACCTGGTCTACAGAGTGAGTTCCAGGACAGCTAGGGCTACATAGAGAAATCCTGTCTCAAAAACAACAAGGAATTTGCACTTTATAACTAAATCCATAATGCAGTTCCTAATGGGTATAGTAGGGACAGATAACACCTACAGCAAAAATATTCTTATAAATAACTATTCAAAATAAAGGAAAAATGTCACTAAAGAGAATGAGGCTGCTGCAGTATCTGTTCAAATGCTACAGAGTATTTGATCTTACTAACCTGGAACTATACATGTTTCTTGATGTACAGTGACTAGACCACAAGAGTAGCAATGCATTCCTGGGAAGAGCTTATATTTCTTTATATAGGGCTCATCTCTGTAAGATAACTAACTATCCTCCTTGTGTGTTTATTAGATTGTTGAGTTTTCAGTTCTTTAAGATTCTCTCTTACTTGAAACTGATGAATAGTTCATTTGCACATTTTCCTTAGGTAACATAGTATTTGGGAAAAAATGAAAAGATACTGCAGAAGAAAGGGTAAAATTTTTTGTTGGAGACCCTGTATTGTGATTTACAGTCAGCTAAGAATCTGAAAGTATACAGAAATACAGCACAATCCCATAGGATCAACAGTGCATCTTTGAAATAATGACATTATGCCATTTGTAGATCTGCATCATGGTAAAGGAGTTTGAAGAAACAAATGCCAACAGAAGAATATTGAATATGGTCTAACTGCATCATTATGCTAACTGAATCATGAAGTTGTTTTCAAGTATTTGTGATATTTTAAAGGTCTGAGTGTTTTGTATTTAAGACAAACTACTAATGTTCAAACATGCTATACCATGTGTTTGACAACTAACAGTGTACAACTAAATAACAATTTTTAAGCTGGATTCTGATTATTGATTCTCTAATATGCCATTTTACAACTTCTCTCATATTTATAAAATTCATGCACATTAGCCTTATAAAGAAACCCCAAAGGAATCATGGTACAGCACATATGTATGGTATAGTGTAGAACAAATACTTAACATTATGACAAATATTGCTGCTTATCATTTAGTTGGAAGAGTAAATTAAGTCATTTGACCTTTGTTGGTCTATCAATGTTTTGTTCAAAATTTCTTAATTAAAAAAAAAAAAAACTTCCATAAAGAAATGTAATGACAAATCTACAGAGAATAAGCTCTGTGCAAAGGGTTGAACTTGACCTTTGAACCAAACTCTTAACACTTCTTGTTTCTTGTTTCTTGTTTCTTGTTTCTCTCTCTCTCTTTCTCTTTCTCTCTCTCTCTCTCTCTCTCTCTCTCTCTCTCTCTCTCTCTCTNTGTGTGTGTGTGTGTTTTGAGAAATTTATCCATATAAATAATGCATTTGGGACATTTTCAACATGCCCATCCCTTAATACCCTCTCTGTTTCTCCATTCTTTCTTGAAGTGCTTATTCCTACAAGGACCTTCCTATTTTCATCATTTTACTCTTTTGTGACAGACTGAGTTTAATTTGCGATGCTTATGTGACTGTTAGTATAGAGATGTCTGTTCTAGAAGCACAGCTCAGCACAGTGCCCATGCCTTCTTAGTATCCAAATAGATTTCCCCTTTTGCCTTGAAAATATATATTACTGGTTTGCACTAAAGAAGTTCAACATTAAACTACTTTTCTTTAATAACCATGAGTTGACTCTGGTATTTTTTCTTTCAAATAAATTTTAGAGTCAGGATTATTTTAAAACCCCTGAAGTGTTTTTATTTGTTTAGTTGTAATTCTCTAGACAAGAACAGAAGTGTCCACATTTGCAAAAACGAACATTTTGAATTATACATAAAGTTTTGGATCTATATCTTTTGAGATTTTGACCAAGAATTTTTAAAATTTGATATAACATAATTCAATGGGTTTTTTTTCAGATAATTTTTGTGTCATCATTAAGAATAATTTACTAAAAACAAAACAAAACAAAATAAAACACTTAATTACCTTAGACCTCTTATTTAGCACCTATTTGTGAAATACCATGTAGTTTAAAATGTTTTTATAAGTTTTAGATTTGGTGCTGCATTTTTGTAATGCCAGAACTTAGAAGATGAGGGAAAGGTATGACTATGTTTGCCATCAGCCAATGTTAAATGCTATCTCTAATAAGGAATTAAATACATCCATCAGAATATAGCAATTACAGCACCATTAAACAAACAAACAAAGTATAAATGGCCCAGGTCCATGGAAATTGTCATAAGTACATGATTGGGAGGAAAAGGAGAATAAATTTGTAAAATGTGTCAATTATATAAGTACACATCAAATAACTAACTATACAGGAGTTTGAGAAATGCACTAGAAAAAATTATTACATGAATTTTTGTTGTATTTGGAAATATAGCAACATTGTTAAAGTAACCAATATATATATTATTAGATATTTTCTATATTTGCATTTTAAATGATATTCCCTTTCCTGGTTTCCCCTATCCCCTCACCCCTCTCCCTGCTCACCAACCTGCTTCCTGGTCCTGGTATTCCCCAACACTGGGGCATAGAGCCTTCATAGGAACAAGGGCCTCTCCTCCCATTGATGACCAACTAGGCCATACTCTGCCATATATACAGCTGAAGCCATGAGTCTCACCATGTGTACTCTTTGGTTGCTGATTTAGTCCCTGGGAGCTCTGGATGTATTGGTTAGTTCATATTTTTGTTCCTCCTTTGGGGCTGCAAACCCCTTCAGATCCTTGGGTCCTTTATCTAACTTCTTCATTGGGGACCCTGTGCTCAGTCCAATGGGTGGCTGTGAACATTCACTTCTGTATTAGTCAGGCATAGGCAGAGTTTCTCAGGAGACAGGTATTTCAGGCTCCTGTCAGCAAGCTCTTGTTGGCATCCACAATAATGTCTGTGTTTGGTGATTGTATATGGGATGGATTCCTAGGTGGGGCAGTCTCTGGATGGTCATTCCTTCAGTCTCTGCTCCACATTTTGACCCTGTAACTCCTTCTGTGTCTATTTTGTTTCCCCTTCTAAGAAGAATCAAAGTATCCATACTTTGGTTTTCCTTCTTCTTGAGTTTCATGTGGTGTGTGAATTGCATCTTGGGTATTCTAAGTTTCTGGGCTAATATCCACTTAACAGTGAGTGCAGATCATGTGTGTTCTTTTGTGACTGGGTTACCACACACAGGATGATGCCTTCCTGATCCATCCATTTGTCTACAAATTTAATGAATTCATTGTTCTTAATAGCTGAGTAATGTATTTTGTAAATCCATTTTCTGTATCCATTCTTCTGTTGAGGAACGTCTGGTTCTTTCTAGCTTCTAGCTATTATAAATAAGGCTGCTATGAACATAGCGAAGCAAGTGTCCTTATTATATGTTGGAACATCTTCAGAGTATATGCCCAGGAGTGGTATTGCTGTGTCCTCAGGTAGCACTATGTCCAATCTTCTGAGGAAACACCAAACAGATTTCCAGGTATTTGATAACTATTCTGACTGCCAACATTTTGTGTGTGTGTGTTTTTCTTCTAGAAATTAAGCTGTGTCCCTCCAATCTCAGATGCTTGCGCAAAGATGAAGGAAGTGTTTAATTCAATTCTATACCAAATTCAGTGAAACCTATCAATTATTTCTTCCCAACTGTCCTCTCTTTGCTATAGACAGTTTGTAATTTGAAAGACAGCATTTTGTACTCAGTACTTCGAGCTGCTTTGCATGAATAAGAGAATAATTGTAAAGACACTCAGTTGAGCTGTGTTAAGTACGATTTCCCTATTTTGTGGAAATGGAATCAGAGTTGACAAGGCACAGGGGGTCAACCCAAGTGGGAAAATAAAAAGCTGTTAATCTACATCAAGACAATATTGCTGACTGTCCTGGTGCCACTGAATAAATCATTCACTGCAAATATACTTGGCTAAAGGTAATAATGAGAGGTTATCAGGGTAGGTCACTATAAAAGTGTTCCAGTGAAATGAGAATAGATGGAAACTTTACAGTGGGATAATACCTTGACCTAGTGACATACACAGCAAAGGAAGGTTACACTGATTGAGAAATGAAATGCTAAGAGTTCTAATGACTTTGAACATAGGACAAGAAAAGCAGGTGAAATGTTGTAATAAATATATTAAATTTAGACTCTCAGTCACTTAGGTTAGCCAAAACACATCACACACATGCACACACAGGCTAGGCAAAACCCATCACACATATGTGCATGTGCATGCACACACACACACACACACACACACACAAATACAACCTGTACATACCTGCATCACACACATATGTACAATTCACACACACACTCACTCACACAAGTACAACCAAAACCTTGAAATTAAACTTTGACTCAAATACTATATATCCTTAGAATCCCCTTTATTTTACTTACATATGCTTTTAAAATAATTGTGTGTCAGAAGGCTTAGATACAATTGCATTGGCATTTATTAGCTTTCTTGAATATAAATATCAGACAATATATTACTTCCGATTTACATTCTGCCTGTTCTGGCAGACTCTACTTTTTCATTTTCTTAGGATCCTTATGCCTCATCAAACAATCTGTCATCTCAAACTAACTCATTGGATACAATTCTTTACTCTAAGTACATGGCAAAGAGGTAATACAACTCATTTTTTTATTGCAAGTTATTGTGATAAACAATAAATAAACAAGCACCCTTCAAAAATAAGAAGTGAATACAGTTATTAGCAGAATCATCTGTCACTTTAAAAATTACTTTGTTGGTTTTAAAACGAGACGTTTTGGTGCCGATGTACTGCCACTGGAAGCCTTGACTTGTTATAGAAAGTGGCTGGTACAAGCTCTGCATTCTCTATTACATGAACTTCTTGCTAGAGTCACCCTCAGAGGTTCTAGAATGTATCTATTTCACTAGGCTCCCATGTGAGTCCCTAAATTCCCCCCATTCCTGTTATCATGCTCCATAGTCTCCCCCTCAGTCCTTCCATCCCCTACCGGATCCCACTGTTCCCATTTTCTCTTTCAGAGAGAGATCCCATCCTGCCCACTAGAGTCTTCCTTGTTACTAAGCCTCTCTGGGTCTGTAAATTCTAGCTCTAGATTATCCTTCTTATAACAGCTAATATATAGTTATAAGTAATTACAAATCATGTTTGCCTTTCTGGGCCTCAGCTGCCTTGCTCTACTTCCGTGAATTTACCTGCAAATGGCATGAGAGCATTCTTTTCTTAGAGTTGAGTAATACTTTACTAACTTCAGGCTTAAGCCCATGAGAGGGAACCTGTGCTAGACATTGCCTGATAGTCAAGAACTGGAAGCTACACAGCACAGTAGAACAATGTCAACTTACAAAGAAGGAAAGAAAGGAAAGGAAAGGAAAGGAAAGGAAAGGAAAGGAAAGGAAAGGAAAGGAAAGGAAAGGAAAGGAAAGGAAAGGAAAGGAAAAGAAAATCAATGAAATGATTCCTAATGGTACTTCGCTATACTCACAGCTTGAGTGGTGCTAGTCTAATCCTCATCAGAGAGACTTCCTGGAACACTTGATGTGAGCAGATACAGAGACCTACACCTAAGCATTAGGCAGAGCTCAGCAACTCAAAGAAAAAAAAGGAGGTGGGGAGGTTGGATAGAAGAATTGTAGTATCTGGGTGATTAAGGCCACCAAGGGAACATGGACTACGTGGTTAGCTAAACAGGCTCGCCAGGGCTCACAGGAACTGAAGTAGCAATGGGAGAGCCTGCAGAGGTCTGCCTAGGTCTGCTGTGTATCTGTTATGTTTGTTTAGCTTGGTGGTGTGGAACTCCTAACAGTAGAAGCAGGAGTCATTTGCTTGCTCTTGGAACTCCTTTCCTTCTACTGGGTCCAGCCTTATAGGAAGGTTTGTGTTCAGTATTATTTTATCTTGTTATGTCATGTTTTACTGATGCTGTAGAGGGCTTGACCTTTTCTGAAAAGAAATGGAGGAGAGTGGAAGGGGTAACTGGAAAATGTGGAAAGAGGGAAGGCTATGGTGGGAATGTATGAGAAAAGAATTCATAAAAATAAATATAGTATAATAAAATAAATAAGAGATAGATGGTCTTAAGAATATTAGAATCAATTTATTGACTAAAACTAGGCTATGTGAGCACCAATAGATCATATTTAGAATCACATGAGCATTACAATAATAAGTTAATGTTTCCAGGAATTTATTTGAATCTAGTAATGGTGATACATGATTTACTTTTTTTGCTTTTTATAAGTATGGTGTCTGATAAATTCTATTATATATTTGGTAGTTGAAAGTAAAATCATTACTTGCTAAAGCATATTTCAGTTTGTTGATAGCAATATTATTTCTATTTTGTTATGAGGTTTTAAAAATATAAATGATCATCTACAATTTTCCTTCCTGGTGGAATTTTATTAATCAATCCAACAATGCACAGAGGTTCACAAAAGGAAATTGCACATAGTTAACCATGTAGACCCTACCTATACTAGATTTGTGACTTCACTGCTGATCAGGGAGTAGAACTGATAGATTAAAAAACAGGAAATTGCTCATTGATTTCCTGACCCTCTTTGCCTCTGTCACATCTCCTCCAGTTCCTGATACAATAAATGGTGGGTCCCAGACATCAGGGGCATATGAGACTCCCAGGACCCAACAGGGATGACTTTAGCTGAAATGCTCAGAGAAGGGGTAGAAAGAACCTGTTGAGACAACCTCCAGTACATAGGCATGGCCCCTGGTTGAGAGATGGGCCCCCCTACCCATCCCAAAGTTTATAATCCAGAAATATTCCTGTCCAAAGGAATAACAGGGTAAAAAAAAAATGGAACAGAGACTGAAGGATGGCCAGTGGGGAACTGCTCACCTGTGGATTCAGCATGTCTGCAGACACCAAACCCAACACTATTGCTGTGGTCAAAAGGCATTTGCTGAAAGAAACCTAGTGTGGCAGTTCCTTGGGAGGTCTGGCCAGTGACTGACCAATGCAGATGTGGAAGCTTGGAGCCAACCATCAGACTGAGCTCAGGGAACCTGGTCGGGGGAGCTGGTGGAAGGACTGGAGGAACAGAGGAGTATTGCAACCCCATAGGATGAACAATGTCAGCTGGAAGGTCCACCCAGTGCTCCCAGGGACTAGACCACCAACCAAAAAATATACCTGGAGGGATCCATGTATATATGTAGCAGAGGATGGCCTTACCTAACAGCAATGGGAGGGGATACCCTTGGTACCAAGGAGGAGGAATGATGCCCTAGTGAAAGGGGATGCTGGAGCAGTGGCGTGGGAGAGTGTGGATGGGTGGCTGAGTACTCTCATTCAGGGAAAGGGGAGGGGGGAGAGGCATTTATGGGATGAGGGGTTGGTGCCGGGGTAACCAGCCAGGAAGTGGGACATCATGGGATATTGGGGTTGGTGGAGTGTGTAACTGGGAAGTGGGATATCATTTGAGATGTAAATTAATAGAACAATCATCATCATCATCATCATCATCATCATCATCATCATCATCATCATTATCCCAGGAAATTGTATTCTGCAAGTGTGGAGGTTACAAATCTGAGATAAGACATTTTATGGCTAATTTCATTCTAAAGCAACTTTCTTGGATTATAGGAGATTGATTTCTATGTGTGACATTGCAGGACATCCTTATAAGATTAGTGACCATGCTAGAATAAGAACAAAAAGACTGTTTTTCTTTTAACTGAGGTGCCTTTCAAGGTCCTACCTACAATCTCAGTTCAAGGATACCCAAGGTAAAAACATGCACTGGGCAGACAAAACCTTTTAGTTCTGAAAAGGAACATCATTTTGTCTTTCTGTTTTATGCTGTATTTTTTTCCTACTTCAGACACTGTTGTGTCATTGAACTTCAGACTCCCATTTGTTTATTATAGCAAGGGAAAACAGAATCATTTGTCTCTTATGGCGGCTTGTTGTCTATGGCTTTTATATTATAGTTGAAGCATGCATTGTTGACCAGCTTTCACACTCATAAATCATTAATGGCAAAATAGAGAGTGTGAAAAATGAATTTCCCTTTTCCTAGGCAATTTGTCAAGCACAAATATCTTCATTTTAATGAAGACTTGTTTGCCCACACTATATTTCTCTTAAAGTTGCTATTCAGTTTCTCTACCTAACTGAGAAAGATTATTTTTTTCTACTTGTATAAATCCAGTCATATTTATTCTTCCATTGTGTAAAATCAATATTTAAAGAATAATATTCTCTTTCAAAGTTATAAGTCTAACTTATTTTATGGATCAGCATAATTAAAGTATTTTTCTTCCTTAGTGCTCTTAAAATTACTTTTAGTTTAGGTATATAACAATTTCCATACTGAGTCACATATTTAAATACCTGAATTTTAGTTTATGTTGAAAATTATAGACAATTTTAATAATGTATTTGTTTCATAGTTCTTTATATATTATATCACATGAATAGTTAAAAATGATTTTGTGTAATTTAAAAAAGGAGTTTCACAATACGTTCACCAATTCTAAGAATTAAAATACTTACAATATGTTGCTACTTGATAAATGTGTATTAGTTGAATAATAATACACCATTTCAATTGTTTCAGAGGATACAGTATTGAGCCATGTTTATTTATTTGTTATGGAAATAGGCCTTTATTCAATGTCATATGTAAAAGCCAGGTTTTCTGTTTTGATATGCATCTAATTAACTTTAAGCCATCGTGTAGTGTCTGTGTGTATGCGCATATTGTAAAGTATATGTGTACTGCTTTGTTAGCAAATGTCATTTGTACAAACTATGTATTTTTTATTTATTTTATTTGTGAGAACTACATAGATGAACACTGCAACCACAGGGCTCCTACTTTCTGCATTTTCCCCTCCAGTTCCTTTCACCCAGTTCATTTTCTCTCCAATTTATGACCTAGGCTCCTTTAAATATTACATACATAATATTTTGAGTAATGGATTTGACTATACTGTTTTCTAAATATGTGTTTCACAATTATATTGCAATTTCATTAATTAGTTCAACTTTTATTTTATTTTTATATATTCTTTCTTAATATTTAATCATTTTTTTACACTTCAGATTTTATTTCCCTTCCAGGTCCACCCTCCAACAGTTCCACATTCCATACCTCCCCCCAGACCCCCTGTCTCAATGAGAATGTTCTTACCCTCCCCCACCTCCCACCCCACCAGAACTCTAAACTCCCTGGAGCCTCTAGTCTCTTGAGGGTTAGGTTCATCTTCTCTGACTGAACCGAGACCCTGCAGTCCTCTGCTGTATATGTGTTGGGGGCCTCATTATCAGCTGGTGTATGCTGTCTGGTTGATGTTCCAGTGTTTGAGAGATCTCTGAGTCCAGATTAATTGAGACTGCTGGTCCTTCTACAAGGCCAACCTCCTCCTCAGCTTCTTCCAGAATTTCCCTAATTCAGCCACAGTGGTCAGCAGCTTCTGTCTACTGATTGGGTACAAATAATTTATCTGACATTTTCAGCTGCTTGTTGGGTCTTTCAGAGGGCGGTCATGATAGGTCTCTTTTTGTGAGTGCACCATAACCTCGTAATACTGTCAGGCCTTGGGACCTCCCCTTGAGCTGGAAATCACTTTGGGCCTGTCCCTGGACCTTCTTTTCCTCAAGCTCCTCTCCATTTCCATCCCTGCAATTTTTTTCAGACAGAAAGAATTATGAGTCAGAGTTTTGATTGAGGGATGGCAACCCCATCACTCATTTGGTACCCTCTCTTAAGGCTGGAGATGGGCTCTACAAGTTCCCTCTCCCCACCGTAGAACATTTCATCTAGGGTCCCTTTCTTTGAGTCCTGAGAGGCTCTCAAATCCCAGGCATCTGGTACAACCGTGTAGCCCTTGATGTTGCCTGTTTCCACTATTTCTGCTGGCCTTCAGGGCTTCTGTGCTTCCCCTCCTCCCTCCCACCAAATACAAGATCATGTTTCCCCTCTTCCCCACCACTGCCCCATTCCCCTTTCAATCCCAGGCCCCTCCCTCCCTACCTACCCCCTTCTAATTGTTTTCTTCTCCCTCCCAAGTGAAACTGAGGCATCCTCACTTGGGCCCTTCTGCTTGTTGACATTTTGAGCTCTGTGGACTCTATCCTGGGTATTCTGTACTTCTTTTTGGATAATATCCACTTATTAGTAAGCACATCCCATGCATGTCCTTTTGGGTCTGACTCTCCTCACTCAGGATAATATTTTCTAGTTCCATCCATTTGCCTGCAAAACTCAGGATGAACCACAATTTCTGTATCCATTCTTCTGTCATAAGACATCTGGGTTGTTTCCAACTTCTGGATATTACAAACAAAGCCTGCTATGAACATAGTGGAACATGTGCCCTTGTAAACTCAAATTTTTAATTAGGATAAATGAATCAGTTTACTTAAATCCAAAATTTTACTTCATAATTTAATTGCCTAGACTTATCTTGGAAATTTTGTATATTTTTATTTAAGAATATAGGTGGCTGACTTGAGTGTATATCAGTTAACCATGTTGTTTGTAGTACCCTTAGAGGCCAGAAAAGAATACTGAATCCATGGAACTTGAGATAGAGAAAGTAGTTAGCCATCATGTGAGTTTGGGGAATCCTTCACAGATCCCCTAGAAGAATAGGCAGTGTTCTTGATAGGTAATCTATTCATGCCTAACTGCCCTTTATAAACCTTGTAGTTCTACATTAAACCTGAAGGTACATAAACAGAAAACTTTGATCTTTTATTTGATGTGACATTTTTTATTAATTATTTTATTTATTTTATTTTACTTGTCATTCTTCCAACACACCTCTGGTTTCCTCAAAGAAGCCAAAGCCATACAGTGGAAAATATAAGGCATTTTCAACAAATCGTGCTGGTCTTCATATAGAAGAATGTAAATTGATCCATTTTATCCCCTTGTACAAAGGTCAAGTTCACGTTGATCAAGAATCTTCACATCAAACTAGATCCACTGAATCTAAAAGAAGGGAAAGTGGGAAATAATCTTGAACACATTGGCACAGGGGAAATTTTCCTGAACAGGTATGATCTTTTAAAATTAATAATTAATGAATTAAGTAATTAATTTTCTGATCTCAGTTTCCCCTCCTTCCTTTCCTCTCCACCCCTCCTACTAACCTCTCCCCATCATCTGCCAGTCTCCTCAGAAAAGGGGAGACCACCCATGGATATCAATGATCCTTGCCATATCAAGGTCTGGTAGGACTGGGTACACCTTCTCCTATTGTAGCTAGACAGTTTGGGGAGAGAGACCAAAGGCAGGCAGCAGAGTAAGCAACAGCCCCTTCCCCTGATGTTAGAAGTCCCACATGAAGACTGAGCTGCACAAATATTACATATGGGCAGAGGTCTGAGGTCTGTTCCAGGCATTCTCTCAGCTTGGTGGCTCAGTCTCTGGGCCACTATAGGCTCAGGTTAGTGGATTATGTAGGTTTTCCTGTGGTGTCCTTGATCTCTTCTAATCCTTCAATTCAGCCCTCTTCTGCAGAGTTCCCTGTGGCTAATGTTTGACTATGGGTCTCTGCCTCTGTCTCCATCAGTTGCTGGGCGAAGCCTCTCTGATAACAGTTACACTAGGCATCTGTAGGTACCTTCTGCAAGTACTGAAGAATAGAATCAATAGTTTCAGGGATGTCGCTTCTTGTGGCATGTGTATGCAGCTGGGCCCGGCATAGATTCACCATTACCTCAATTTTGGCTCTGTCTTTTTCCTGTGCCTTTTGTCAATAGGACAAATTCTGGGACCAAGTTTTAATGATTGGATTAGTAGCTCAATCCCTCCATTGGAAGTTTTATCTCTACCTCATTGCTGGAGATGACCTTTTCAGGTTCCATATCCTCTATTGCTAGGAGTCACTCTCATAGATTTCTGGGAATATCCATTGTCCTAAGTTGCTGGCTTGTTCCAGAGATGACCCCCTCCCTACCAATTCCAGTTCTTTCTCCCAGCACTCTCCCCCTCCGTCATTCCTTGACCAGATACTTCCTGCTACCCTTCCTACCTCTTCCCCACCCTGTCCTCTTCCTCTACCTACACCCTATATCTATTTTATTTCCTCTACTCAGTGAGATTCAAGTGTCTGTCCTTTGGCCCTCCTTGTTATATAGCTTATTTGAATATCTGGATTGTAGGATGGTTACCTTGTACTATAAGACTAATATCCACTTATAAGTGAGTACATATATCTTTGTATATATATACTGGGATACCTCAGTCATGATGGTCTTTTCTAGTTCCATCTGTTCGTCTGCAAATTTCATGATACCATTTTAATAGCAGAAGCTACATTCCATTGTGTAAATGCACCACAATTTCTTTGTTCTTTCTGTGGTTAAGATATATCTGGGTTGTTTTCAGCTTCTGATTATTACAAATAAAGCTGCTATGAACATAGTTGAGCAGTGTTCTTGTGGTTTGATAGGGCATCTTTTAGATATATGCCAAGAGTGTAATATCTGACTATTGATTGAGGCAGAATTATTTCACTTTCCTGAGAAATTGCTATTTTGATTTCCAGAGTGGTTGTGCAAGATTTCACTCCCAGCAGCAATGAGGAATATTCTCCTTGCTCCACATCCTCGCCAACATGTGTCCTCCCTTGAGTTTTTGATCTTAGCCATTCTTAGGTGTTTAAATTGGAATTTAAGAGGCTTTTATTTGTATTTCCCTGATGACTAAAGACATTAAATATTTCTTTAAGTGCTTCTCAGCCATTAGACATTCCTTTTTTGAGAATAACCTGGTTAGATCTGTACTGCATTATTAATTGTGTTATTTTGCTTGTTGACATCTTATTTCTTGAATTCTGTAAACATGTCTGTTGTTTCTGTTATTTTTGAAGTCAGCTTTAAGTCATGGTGGTCTTATAAGATACATGGGGATTATTTTACTTTTCCTGTATCTTTTGGGATATTTTTGATGACTGAGTGTATGGTCAGTTTTGGAGAATGTTTCTTGAGGTGCAGAGGAGGATGTCCATTTGTTTGGGTTTGAGTAAAATGTTCTGTAACTATCTGTTAGGCTCATTTGATCCATAACATCTGTTAGTTTCATGATTTCTCTATTTAGTTTCTGTTGATAGCCTATCCATTGGTGAGAGTGTGGTTTGAAGTCTCCCACTAGTAATATATGGGGTTTAAAGGCTTTAATATTTAAATGAGTAAAATACTTCTATTTCTGTTATTATATAAGTCATTTCAGAGGCTCACATGATTGGAATCCCAAAGTTTGTTTCTGCTAGGGTAAACATCTCAAAATTGTCTTTGAATGTTTGAGAAATATTTCATGTTTTCTGATATGTTTAAATGTATTGTGAAATGAATTATGCTAGTAAACATGTTTGTTATTTGAAAAGTATTATTTATTATAATTAAAACATATATGTGTGTTGTTGAGTAGCAAATTTGTTTCAACAGCAAAATAAATCTTTTCTGAATATGATATACATATACACATCATATATATACAATCTGAGTTATACTTCACACTTTATTTTTAATTGAATTTATTCATTTATTGCTAAAGTCTGATGGTCTATTCCTTTGAAATCCATAAATCCTAACTATGATCTAGAGACATAAGTATAGAAAACTGCAATCATGTGATACTGAATGGGGGAATGGGCTCCCCAGAAAACTCTGACATCCTCCAAGGACAGTAAAAGGCTCAAGGAAGAATTAACATAAAAGGATAAAAGAAAAAGCTATTCCTGCAGGGTTAGCATCTGCCTGAAAGAGGCATGTCACGATGGTATGACCATGCTCTAGTGAGTATATAAATAGAACATAAACAGCAGCATGAAGAATAAAATACTGTTTATTTATTTGTTTTCATTGTTTTTTTAACATAATATTTTCTTTTGATCTTCTGGAAAATTCACATCATTGTTACCTCATTACACTCATATCCCAGTCCTTTCATGTTGGCCCCAACCCTTGTGACCTCCCCAACAAAAGAAAACAAAAGCAACACAACTCAAACCGTATAAGTGCATTCTATTTATGTACTCACTAAAGCATAGTCAAATCATCAGTGACTTGCCTCCTTGATAGGACTATAGTCTTCTCTTCCTGTCCCCTTGACAGAATAGAACAAGGAAATATATATGGCTTCCTACAGTAAGAACAGCCACAGACCTCTACAGAGAACCTGACTGTGGAAGGAGCAGGCATGAGGCATGGATCTCAGGGGCAGCATGGTCCTGGCTATTAGTATGGCCTCAGGTACTAGGGACTTCAACAAAGACTTTGACCCAGATATGACCCTCAGCAGCAGCATGGATCTGGACATCACTATGGCCATACGCAGCAGTCCAGACAACTCACATAAGCCTGGTCCTCACTTGCCTAGCATCTATTCAAGTATACCATTCCACATTTCACCACAAAGCATGGAAGCACTCCATTTTTATCTCTCCAAGTGTTCATCAAGGTGGGTGCTTGTCACCTGAGCCATGAAGGCAAGACTGCCTGGATGGCTTCTACCACCCACATCTGAAAGAAAAAGTGGCATTTGCTCATCTGAAATGCACTAAAAGTCTAATATCTCTGTGTATCTTGATCCTACTTTGAAGGTCCCTTTGATGCCCTTGGCTGTATTGGACATATCATGTTATCTTATTTGCATAAAAGTTTCATTTCTTTTTACTTTTTTTTTTCATGCAAACTAACATCATCTTTCTCCTTCGCATTTATTCCCAAGAGGCACAATACCATTAGCTCATTTCCATAATAGCAATGCTTTAGAATGGAAGGAAAAGAAGGAAAGGAAGAAGAAACAGTAAAGATAAGAAAACAATTTACCCATTTGACATTTACTTCTTCAAAAATCTTATTTTGTCATCTTTATCTCATTTTTTTTCTTTACTAATTGATGGCATATTGTCTTTGCAGATTCAAAAAGATCAGATGCCAATTATGTAAAATAGATAATTAAATGTGTGCTCAGTTGTTTGAGAAAATGCATAGATCTGCTAATGTTACTTATGCTAATTATTATTGCAATTTCTGTGACTGTTTGACATCCTGATGAATCTATGTTTCTTCAAGGAATATATAATTACTTAATTGAAAAAACATTAACATTATGACCTGAAATACAAGAGCATAGTGATATGAACACAATGAGAGAAAATGCTAATAAAAGTTAAAGTTATTATTGTATAATATTTTAAGCAAATATTGTGCAAGTATGGAGATGATTCTCCAATGAGCTCATTCTGGAGATTTTTACATATGATTATAAGTGGACTGTTTTCTTACAACAAGAACAATATAGGCTCTTGCTTTCCAATTAAGCCTCTCAAGATACGATATTTAAAATCAAATATTAATCTATTCATTGGTTGTATCCAAAAAATTGTCATTATTACAACCAAATAACTTTCCTTTCATATATTTCAATGAATTAGCAATTAAATCAGTGCTTCAAATTGCTTTAGTGAAAGGATTTAAAAATAACTGTGCTGTTAATAGAAGTCATAGAATTAAGTTTACAGTAACTGTTATGTCCATGAGTTATAAGTTTTTGGTATTATATATACATATATATATATATATATATATATATATAATACTCATATCTATACATTATTTATGAATAATGATAAATGTTATAACAATTGTGGCATACCATAATTATTTGGCCATGTTATATTTAAGTTAAAAATTTCCTACTCCTTATCATCTATTATCCAAGACTATATTGAAATTATTTAGAGATAATTTCTACCTGTGAGTTTATCAATAAGACATTGTGCCAAAATCATGATGATGTACAATTTCAAATGGGATCTCACTTTCACTCGAAAAAAAATCTTCTTTACTAATAATATTCACTTAAAGAAAACTATTCATTTTTAATACTTTAGATAAGATTATTATGTCCTTCATCAGTTAAAAACTCCAGGTGATATTTATATATCTGTTTTAAAAAGACAAGAGAGTTAATTGATATACTATAATAAGCAAAAACATGATATTTACAGGCCAAACAAATGATGTCTTCCTCAAACTTTGAGCTTGTCTTTTGCCTCAATGCCAGCAAGATACCTGATCTATTTATATTCAATTTTATCTTATATCATCTGTTTTGAAGAAGCTTATCATTGTATGAATATATATGTATATATATATATATATATTCATATATGTGTGTATGTGTGTGTGTATGTGTGTGCATAGCTATGGTTTTCTCTGAAATTTTTCTTCAGATGTTAGATTATAAATACACTGCCCTATTTTCCCAAGTTTCAAATATTATACTTGTTTCCTGAAAAAAAAAAACAAACCCAACCATATGCAAGATTCAATAAAACTAAATAGTTCTTTCTTAAAACTTACAGTGAATTCAATAATTTTTTCCTTTTTCTTTTCCTTTTTATGGTATTTTAATTAGATATTTTCTTTATTTACATTTCAAATTTTGTCCCCTTTCTTCATTTCCCCTCTGAACCCACCCCCATCCAATCCCCCCTCTCCCTGCTCACTAACCCACCCACTCCTGCTTCCCTGTCCTGGCATTCCCCTACACTGAGGCATAGAGCCTTCACAAGACCAGGGGTCTCTCCTATCATTGATGTCCCACAAAGCCATCCTCTGTTACATCAGTATATCTTTTAGTAAAATATTTTCTTTTATTGATGATACTCTCTACATTAATAAAATACTTAATTAATGAGGAAAAGCAAGTGATTTTGAGGCAACTTCTAACCCAAGTTGAATAGACATTACCTTCACAAAACTCCATTTACTTTGGACAGAGAATAAAATATTTTTTAGTAAGAATTACACTGTCACAGTACTTTAAAGCATTAGAAAAGTAGCATTTCTCCTTCAAGTTCTCCTGGGTGTTTTATGAATATTTGCATATTCAAAACATTGGATAAATCTAGTTGATTTAAAAGTTGACAGAGATTCAATTATCTGTGTTTTGTCAAATGTCATAGGCTGTGTTTTTTTCAATCTGACTAATTCAGGTTTATGAACAAGTTCTCTTTATGAAACACTGTCATATTCACAGATGGCAGATGTAGTTGGCAAGGAAATCATTTTGACTTTGTCCCTCTCTTCGTCTTTTGAGTGCCTCTTTGTTATGTCTTTCATCATTAGTACTTAAATCTGGTTTTCTCACTGCCAAGTACTCCTTCATGATCATTGATCCCCTGTCCTATTACACTGCTTCACTGCACTGGCCTTCTGTTCCAGACTCTTTTCCCACCTGCTTTATTGTAGAAGCTCTGCCAAACATATTTGTCTCTGAATGCACAATGATCATTCGTTTCAGCTTTTCTTTAAAAAATGTAAACTATTCTAATCCTAACATTGTATGTCTATATAATTTCTATCAGCTTTCTTCCTAGGTTATTGCAATATCTGAAACTTAATTTTTAACAAGATTTAAAACATCTTTATACACATAGTTTCTAATAAAACTTTTAATGGTCTCCCTGTTTTTTTTTTCTCCTTTATTTTTCCCCTTAATTGGAAATCATTTTTTTTACATAAAAGTATATTCTGATTGCTGTCCCTCTGCTTCTTCTACAGCTGTCTCCATTTCTTTTCCTACTGATTTATACTTGTTACTGATCAGCCACATACTACTGATTTTCCTAATTTATTAAGACATATATTATTCTTCTCTGAGATCATCATTCTACATTCTATTTTGTTTACTTTATTTCATAAACAATCATCAAGGAATTGGCCTTGATCATTTCTCAAGCCTGCTAAAAAAAAATCTCAGAGGGATGGATGCCTTCTAATTCAGTAGTATAAATTCATGGTGCCATGATCTTTTACCTTAGTGGTTTTACACCACTATGTCCATAATTAGCAAAAACCCACCTGGCTGAGTAAACCTATATGGGATTCTATAGTTCAAGGTGGAAAGACCCACACTAGATCCAGATCTTCAGAGATAGGAAGACTCCCCTAAAATCTCAGCCATACCTTCTGGTGGGAGCCTATATGAAGGACATAGAAGAAAGCACTTAGTCTTTTCTGGCTTGCCCTTATACTCTCTAGCACATTCATTCTTTTATTGGTGTTAGACCTACTTCTTCAAGACTCAGGCATATACTGAAGACACATGATACGTTTAGCCTCGTGGTGGTTTCATGGCCTAAACAGCTATTGCATTTGTAGACTTTCCCTCTGACAACAGCCACTTTCAGAATAGTTAGACCATAACCTGTTAGTCACTCTAATAAGTTACACACACACACACACACACACACACAGAGAGAGAGANAGAGAGAGAGAGAGAGAGAGAGAGAGAGAGAGGATTGATTCTGTTGCTTTGATTTAATTGGGAATCTGTGAATACTGAACCAGAAGATCCTTGTCCCCAGTTGGTTCTTGATCAGTCAATAATGATGCCAGTGGCTAATGACTGGGTGGAAAGAAAGAGGGGCGATTTCCAGGCTCTGGCTGCCTAGGAGAGAGGAGAGGGCAGAAAGAGGAGAATTGAGATACTTGGTTGAAAGAGACAAAACAGACTCAGTGCTACAGGGGAGATCTTCCAAAATGTAGGCAGAAAGGCAAAGAAACCCACAGAAGGGCAGCCTTGAAGCATCTTGGGCAGCAATGACGAATGAGCTTCACGGAACGTAACCGAACAACTAAGATGAGGAAATATTTAGAGATGTTAAGCTAAGAGTAAAGGTAACCAGGCAACCAAGCTGAGGTAAAATTTAAATGTGTTGAGCTAGGAGTAAAGGGAAGGGCATGTTAGCCACTCTTAGAATAGTCCAGCCACTGAGCTAGTAAGGCAGGCTAAAAAATGAACTAATGTGTGTGTATGTGTGTGTGTGTGTGTGTGTGTGTGTGTATGTGTGTGTTTCTTCTACAGATCAAAGATTCTCTGGGCTGGTGGCTCATAGAACAACCCACCTAGCAGCATTATAGTTCCTAGGAGGGTGCACAACTGTAACTCACTGGAAGTTCAAATGGTGCAGTAAATAGTCACAGCACACACACACACACACACACACACACACACACACACACACACTTACTCTATCACATATATGCATGCATGCACATCCAAACACACACACATTCTATAGGTTCTCTTTCTCTATAGAATTCTGACTAATATACATGTAAAAAAGCCTTATAGGTCTTTACAGGAATTTGGAGAAACAACATAGACAGAAATTCTACAAAGGAGTCCTGGGTTTTATATATATAACCAAAGGGGAAAAGCAAGCAAGTGCTTAATGAGCAGATGTTACCCTATGGCCAACATATACATATTAAGTGTGTGTGTATATATATATATATATATATATATATATATATATATATATATACTACTTCATGGTTTTGAATCTATAATTCTTCCCAACTAAGAAATAGAAAATTTTTTGTATAAATTTGTGTGATGGGAAGAAGAAGGGAAGAGAAAAGAAAAGAAGAGAAGGGAAAGGTCAGCAAGACAAGAGAAGGGAGGGATAAGGAAAGGAAGGGAAGAGAAGGGAATTAGTTGAGGGAAACACATACAAATAGGTTAAATAACTCTTAGAAATTATAGAGAATAAAGAAATGTTAAAGTTATCTAAGCGTAAATTTCCAAGACTTAGAAAATAAATCTTTGTACTTTTTTTTTTCCAATGCAAAAGCAAGAGGTCTATTTTCAGGTCGACCTTCAATTAGTCCCTCAATGCTAGTGACTAGAAGGTGTCCCCAAATGGCAATTATAAGCAGTTTTTATACTTTTTAGGGACACATGTTATATCAGCAAGGATACAGTTCAAACTTATTGGCTAAGCAAATTGACCTTTAAATCTATTGGCTAGCAAGCATGGGCAGATCATGACACACATTTGAATTCTATCTGGATCTTTCCAGATGTCCAGGTGATTATAAGTATATTCTGTTGCTTTTCTGAGAATTTTTTTCTCAAGAATGTTCCAGTGGGTAGAGAATGGAACTCGGTCTAGCCTTGATCCCATGTGAGAGGGGTGAAGCTGTAAGCAGGGTGTGGGACTGGAAAAAGGTCTTAGGGTCCCTCATTCCTTTCTTTTTCTTTGTACAAGCTCCAATTCTGGAGCTACACTCAGCGGTCTTGTGTAAATAACGCATATTCTTCAGGTCCTGTCCTCAGGGTCTCATATTGTTGGCACAGGACCATCAGTTGTACTGCTACTATTCTCTCTCTTATGAAGGCCATAAGCTTGTTCAATATGCAGTGTCCAAAGGTCAACATATCAGGAGAACAATTATGGATCCTAACAAGGTGGATATGAGGGTGGTTAACTAAGGGGAGGACATAAATCAAGACTCTAACCAGCCCTGACACTCTTGTCTTTCTCTCTTCTGCTTGGCTAGCCCTTCTCTCACATTAGCCATTACATCTTTAACCTCAGATTGGTCTATATAAAAGCAACACTCCTCAGATAAGGCAGCACATAGCCCTCCTGTGAGGCCATAGTATGGGAGAACTTCTACATCTGATACACACCTTCAGCATATGTGGCTGCATACAAAATTATCTCAAGAAATTCAGTAGTTCTCTTCTACACAAGCGATAAATGAGCTGAGAAAGAATTTAGGGAGAAAGTACATTTTACAACAGCCACAAATATTATAAAATTCTGTGCTATACCTCTAGCCAAGCTGATGAAAGACCTGTACTGCAAGAGATTCAAGTCTCTGAAAAAAATTATGAAAGACATCAGATGATAGAAAGATCTCCCATGCTCATGTATTGATAGGATTAAAATAATAAAAATGGTCATCTTACCAAAAGCAATCTACAGATTCAATGCAATCCCCATCAAAATTTCAACACAATTCTTTACAGATGTTGAAAGAGCAATTCTCAAATTCTTATACAAACGGGGGGGGGGAAGGAAAAGACAGAATAGCTAAAATGATCCTGAACAATAAACAAACTTCTGGAGGTGTTATTATCCCTGACTTAAAGCTGTAATACAGAACAATAATATTAAAAACTGTGTTGTATTTGTATAGAAACAGACAAGTGCATCAATGGAAAGAAATTGAAGATCCAGAAATGGACCCACATAACTATAGCTACTTGATTTTTGACAAAGAAGTCAAAACCACATAATCAAAAATGGTAAGCATCTTCAACAAATGGTGCGCATCTATCAAGTGTCTGCTTATAGAAGAATACAAATAGAACCTTATGTATCAACCTGCACAAATCTCAACTTCAAATGGATCAAAGACCTCAATAAAATAGCATATACACTAAATCTAATAGAATAGAAAGTGGGGAATAGCCTTGAATTCATCAATACAGGAGACAACTTCCTGAATAGAACACCAATGGCTCAGGTTCTAAGGTCAAAATTAATAAATAATACCTTATGAAATGGAAAACTTCTGCAATCAAAGGACACTGTTGTTGTGACAAAATTGCAGCCTACAAATTGGGAAAAGATCTTCACTACCCTATATCTGACAGAGGGTTACTGTCCAAAATATATAAGGAACCTGAAAAACTATTACCACCATAGTAATAAACTAATAAAAATTATGGGGTACAAGGATAAACAGAGATTTTTCGACAGAGGAATCTTGAATACTGAGAAGCATCTAAAGAAATGTTCAGAGTCCTTACTCTCTGAGATTCCACCTTTAATCCATCAAAATGGTTAAGATAAATTACTCAAGTTACAGCACATGCTGGAGAGGTTGTGGAATACACTCCTTTACTTCTGGTTGGAGTACAAACTTGTACAACCACTCTGAAAATCAATTGGTGTTTTTTTCAGAATATTGGGAATAATTCTACCTCAAGGCCCATACATATACTAATATCTGCAGATGCCCAGTTTGTTCTTTATGTAAGTCTCTGAAAGAAACTAGAGCAGCAACTTCTCTTAAAAGAGATAGGTAAGCTGGAATGGTAAGAGGACTTGGGTAAGGGAGTACTGGGAGGAGAGAAAGAGTTGATATTGGGTGGTAAGGTAAAAAATTAATTAAAAAGCTAATGTTAATATTGGGTGGTCGAGTGCCTCTAGAATTGTTTAATACAATTTAATTTTTCATCATTGAATATGGTATACAGGGAAAATGGGTTTTAATTCTTTTATAACAAGATAATATTTTCTAAAATATAACTAATAATTGGGCTGAAACTTACTTTTCACCATTTGTTCACTCTGGTTATTTAACTAATGAACCTAAAAGTAGCATAAATGTTTTGAAATTGCCTTTGATGTTATAATTTAACAGAAGCCATAGAGATTCAACTTGCATAGTTACAGGAACAAATTTTTAACACTTCAATTTTTGCCAGAGAACCCAGCACTTTAAGTATTATAAAGCTGTAATGTAATATTGCATATGTTTTCATTATTATGCCATTGTGATTAATTTAATATATTCAAGTGGTTCTCTTAACACAAGTGTAGATATATAGGATATTGTGTGTTTACTTCTTGGCAGGATCATGGAATACATAGAAATACTGATAAGAACAATTTAGTAAAGAAGAAATTATTGTGTCGCCCACAGTGTCAGAGATACAAAATGAAAAAGTAGGGAAATATAAGCACAGTACTTAGGATATATCACCAAAATACCCATTACTGGCTTGAAAATATGATGTAGGCAAAACAGCATGTAATTCACTAAAATGTAGGAAATTCATTAATTTACAGCAACATAGATGAAATTGGATTTTATTATGTTAAGTGAATTAAGAAAGACACAAATGATAAGGGCCAGACTGTCAATTATTTATGAAAACAGAAGGCAGGTCCCATGAGTAGGCAGTGACGACATCAGAGGTTGGTCCGGGCGACGAGTGGGCGTTGACAGTGGGCGGTCTGAGGACGCTATATTCCGGGGAGCTGGGTAGCACTCTGGTATTCCTGTGGAGGGGGAGTGGTTAGTGGGGCTGGGAGCCACCAACAATAGGGTAGATTGGTATGTGGTCATTGTGGAGTAGGAGGCAAATCAAAGAGCAGTGATGTGAAATAGGTAGGTGGGACTATTAGGAAGGGACTTAATTGTAGTTTTCTAAAGTAGAGAAGAATGAACATTTTTTACATAAAATAAGATATTCATTTTACTTTGAAGGCAAATGTCCTTCGAAGGCATTATCTTTGAAGAGTTGATGTCTAGTTGGTGATACTGCTATAGAAAATTGTAGATCCTTTATATTGTTGCACTTTACTGAAGGATAATGGTATATGAATGTAAACTTAGAGAATTATAAACCAACTCTGCTTCTTGTCTACTTTCTCTTCAGCTTTTGTCCTCAAACACAGGGCAGCAAAATACTTTGTGTGTCTGCTGTCAAGTTCCTTGCCAAGAAAGACTGTATTTATTGCTATACATTGTGCCTAACTAATTAAGTCTTGTCTTTTTATATTTGCTTTTGTCAGATATTTTGTCCCACAAATAAGAAAATACTAAGATTCATTATGCATCGAAAGAAAATAGAGCACAGCACAAAAAAATTGGTTAAGGAAAGTGGAATGGATATCATACTAATATTAGATTACTGTATGCATACACCAAACTATCCTTTGCCTCTCAAATATATGACAAATAAATATGAATCCATAATAATTATAATCATATGGTTGTTGCTACATTTTTATGAATGTAAAATTAAGTGCTTCAAAGGAAGTTAATATAGCAAGTATTCTAGGGGAAATTTTTTGAAGGTGTCTTCTATTTTTTTAATTTGTATGAGATTACTTCCCCAGTGTACTGTATGACATTTTGGAGCTTTTTTTTTTCTAAAGAATTTTCTATGAAATTCTTTTCAATGACTTCCTTACTAGTCAGAGAGCATTAACTGATAAAAAAAGACATAAGTCACTGTGGCCTACTCATGTCATTTAACTTCATATATCAATGTCTCTGGAGATTATGTCAAGACATATTCCATCATATTTCACTGACACCATTTAGGATGTGGATTCTACAAGAGATTCTCAAATATGCATTGCAAAACCAGAGGGAAGGAATCCCATGAGAAATATCAAAAGAAAACTTTGTAAGTGACATAGGTGCCATTATCCAAAATCCAGTAAGTCAATTTGTCTAACACAAATACCTGAGCATTTCTACAATTGAAACATAATTTGCAATGGCTTGTATTTTGAATGTGCTAAGGTTAACTGAATGTCTATTGAATAAAATGATATACTTAGAAAATGCAACATGATAACAATAATTTTAGGGAATAAGCAACTATGATTTACATTAAAGTGTTAATATTTCTGATAATCTTTAAAATTGCAAAGATATTAAACACGCAGAAAGTAAAAATATTGCATAATATATTTCAGTTCCAGTATATCAAGAAAAAATGTTATAGAAGTCAGGGTTCCAAAGTACCAACTTTAGAAGCACAAGAAATGACTCAGTGAGTAAGACTCAATGCTTTTTTCAGAGGACCCATATTCATGTCACATCATATTCAATGGACAGAATAAAACTGTCTCTAAATCCAGAGGTATCCTAGCATCTGATACCCTCATGTAGTTTCTTCCAGATGTGAACTCACAAACATAAATACACATAGAGTACAGCATTATAAAACAACATTTCCCAGCAAAATAAGGCAGTGGTTCAACCAAACTAACAAAGATTGTGATGGGATGCACAATACCTTCACTACTTCAAGCTAGAAAATTCCAGCTTGGAGATCTGCAGTTGGGTACAAAGTCGACCTCTAGCTGAGGAGTCAAAGGCATTTGATAGATACAGGGAAAAGAAGATCCAGTTTTCTTTAAGAGTTTGATTACAGCTGTTCTGTTGCCTAGAGCTGGCAGGGGACAGAACACGCTAATCACTTGGCACAATGAGCCTTTAATATCTTCCATGGTTCCTTTTAGCTGTTATTCTGTGATTATTCATTGTGTGTTGATGAAGACTTCCTTCTCAGTAGAGTTCTTAAAGGAAATGTATCAATTTCCAACAGGTATACTTTACTCAACTTGCTAATTATATTACTACTGGGAAAAAACAGTATATTTAGATTAAATAGATACTGATTCACTTTAGCTCTCTTGATCTTTGCCCCCCCCCCACTAAAACCAATCATATTTATAAAAATTAGCAAAGGATGTGATGGGCCCAAACTCTAAGATTGACTGTTTACTAGAGATGATTAGGAAAGCACGAATTGTTTTCTGAGTTATGATTTGATTTTTTGTACTGATTTGTTATTGTTTGCTTACTTGGTTTTGCTGTTCTACATTATAACATGAAAAATGTCAATATTAAAGTGATGGCAAGAATATATGGTGTTTTTAATTTTATTTATTATTTATTTATTTGTTAAATTAATTTATTTTTACACTCCATATTCCAGTTGCCCCACCCCGATCCACTCACCAACTACTCCACATCCCATACCTCCTCCTCTGCCCCCAACCTGACCTCTAAACACCTTGGGGACTCCAGTTCCTTGAGGCTTAGGTGCATTGTCTCTGAATGAACACAGACCTGGAAGTTCTCTACTGCATGTTTGTTGGGGGGCCTCATATCAGCTGGTGTTTGCTGTCTGTTTGGTGGTCCAGTGTTTGAGAGATCTCAGGGGTTCAGATTAATTTGGACTGCTGGTCCTCCTATAGGATTGCCCTTCTCCTTAGCTTCTTTCAGCCTTCCATAATTAAACAACAGGAGTCAGCTGATTGTGTCCATTGGTTGGATGCAAATATCTGCATCTGACTCTTTCAGCTGCTTGTCAGGTCATGCTAGGTCCCTTTATGTGAGTGCTCCATAGCCTCAGTAATAGTATCAGGCCTCGGGACCTCCCCTTGAGCTGGATCGAACTTTGGGCCTGTTGCTGGAACTTCTTTTCCCGAGGATCCTCTCCATTTCCATCCCTGTAATTCTTTCAGACAGAAACAATTACAGGTCAGAGATGTGACTGTGGGATGGCAACTACATCCCTCACTTGATGTCCTGTCTTCCTGCTGGAGGAAAGCTCTGTAAGTTTCCTCTCCCTACTGTTCTGCATTTCTTAGGTCCCTCCCTTTGAGTCCTGAGAGGCTCTTACCTCCCAGGTCTCTGGTGCATTCTGGAGGGTCCCCCCAACCTCTTATTTCCTGAGGTGGCCTGTTTCCATTCTTTCTGCTGGCCTTCAGGGCTTCAGTCCTTTTCCCCACACCCAATACCAGATCAGGTTCCCCTCTTCCTCCCAACTCCCCCACTCTGCCCCAGTTGACTTTCCCTCTCAGGTCCCTGTCTTCCTCTCCACTTGTGATTGCTTTATTATCTCTGCCAACTGGGACTGAGGCGTACTCATTTGGGCACTTTACTGTGTTGACGTTTTGAGTGTATGGTATCTTTGTTATTCTATAATTTTTTTTTTTCTCTAATATCCACTTATTAGTGAGTACATACCACGCACTTCATTTTGGGTCTGAATTGCTTGACTCAGGATGATATTTGCTTCTTCCATCTATTTGCTTGCAAAACTAAGGATGTCCTTTTTCTTGATAGCTGAGTAGTATTCCATTGTGTAAATGAACCACATTTTTCTGTGTCCATTCTTCTATTGTGGGACATCTAGGTTGTTGCCAGCTTCCGGTTATCACAAATGAGGCTGCTATGAACATAGCGGAATACACGCCCCTGTGGCATGGTGGGGCATCTTTTGGGTATATTTCCAAGAGTTGTATAGCTTAGTCTTCAGGTTTATCAATTTCCAATTTTCTGAGGAACCTCCAGATTGATTTCCAGAGTGGTTGTACCAGTTTGCAATCCCACCAGCAACAGAGGAGTGTTCCTCTTCCTCCACATCCTCTCCAACATGTGATATCACCTGAGGTTTTGATCTTAGTCGTTCTGATTGGTGTACGGTGGTAGCTCAGGGTCATTTTGATTTATATTTCTCTGATCACTAAGGATTGTGAATATATCTTTAGCTGCTTCTCGGCCATTTGAGGTTCTTCAGCTGTGAATTCTCAGTTTACTTCTATACCCCATTTTTGATTGGGTAGTTTGGTTTTTTTGGTTACTAGCTTATTGAGTTCTTTATTTTGATTATTATTAGCCCTCTATGGGTTGCCAATTTGTCTTATTGAATATGTTCTTTGCTTTAGAGAAGCTTTCTACTTTTATGAGGTGCTATTTATCAACTCTTGATGTTAGAGCATGAGCCACTGGAGTTCTGTTTAAGAAGCTTTCCAGATTCACGAGATCTCATTTATCTTTTTTTTTTATTAGATTTTTCTTTATTTACATTTCAAATGCTATCCCAAAAGTTCCCCATACCCTCCCTCTGCCCTGCTCCCCTACCTACTCACTCCCAATTCTTGGCCCTGGCCTTCCCCTGTACTGGGGCATATAAAGTTTGCAAGACCAAGGGGCCTCTCTTCCCAATGATGACCTACTAGGCCATCTTCTTCTACATATGCAGATAGAGACACGAGCTCTGGGAGTACTGGTTAGTTCATATTGTTGTTCCACCTATAGGGTTGCAGACCCCTGTGCCAGTGCCTGGCAAACACAGAAGTAGATGCTCAACAGTCAGCTATTGAATGGAACACAGGGCCCCCAATGGAGGAGCTAGAGAAGGTCTCATTTATCAATTCTTGATCTTACAGCATAAGCCATTGGAGTTCTGTTTAGGAAATTTCCCCCTGTGCGAATGAGTTCAAGGTTCTTAACCACTTTCTCTTCTATTAGATTCAGTGTATCTGGTTTTATGTTGAAGTCCTTGATCCATTTGGACTTGTGCTTTGTACAAGGTGACAAATAGGTTGTTTTCATTCTTCTACATACAGACAGTCAGTTAGACCAGCACCATTTATTGAAGATGCTTTCTTTTTTTTTCCATTCTATATTTTTGGCCTCTTCGTGAAAGATCAAGTGACCATAAGTGTGTGTGTGTGTGTGTTTTTCTGGGTCTTCAATTCTTTTCCATTGATCCATGTGCTTGTCTCAGCACCAATACCATGCAGTTTTTATCACTATTGCTTTGTAGTAAAGCTTGAGGTCAATGGTGGTAATTCCCTTGAGTGTTCTTTTATTGTTAAGAGTTGTTTCTGCTATCCTGAGTTTTTTGCCTTTACAGATGAATTTGAGAATTGCTCTTTCCATGTCTTTGAAGAATTGTGTTGGGATTTTGATGGGGATTGCATTGAATCTGCAGATTGCATTTGGTATGATGGCTATTTTTATTATGTTAATTCTGCCAATCCATGAGAATGAGAGATCTCTCCATTTTCTGAGATCTTAGGTTTTTTTCTTGAGAGACTTGAAGTTATTATCATACAGGTCTTTTACTTGTTTGGTTAGATTTACCTCAAGATATTTTATATTATTTGTGGCTATTGTGAATGGAGTTGTACCCTAATTTCTTTCTCAGTCTGCTTATCCTTTGTATAAAGGAAAGCTACTGATTTACTTGAGTTAATTTTATATCCAGCCAACTTCTGGTTGAAATTCTATTTTATTGGATATTAAGATGGCAACTCCTGCTTGTTTCCTGGGACCATTTACTTGGAAGACCTTTCTCCACCCTTTTACTCTGAGATAGTACCTGTCTTTGTTATTGATGTGTGTTTCTTGTATGCAGCAAAATGTTGGATCTTGCTAGCTTATGTCCTTTTATAGGTGAGTTAAGTCCATTAATATTGAGAGATATTAAAGACAGATGACAGTTGGTGCCTGGTATGCTTGTTTTGTAGGTGGCTTTATGTCCTTGTGGCTCTGCTTTTGGCTTTGTTGTGAGATACTTACTATCTTGTCCTTTCTTTGGTGCAGGTATCTTCGTTGTGTTTGAGTTTTCCTTCCAGGATCCTGTGTAGGGCAGTTGATAGATAGATACTGTTTGAATTTGGTTTTGTGGTAGAGTATATTGGTTTTTCCATCTATGTTGATTGAGAGTTTTGCTGGGTATAGTAGCCTGGGTTGGCATTTGTGTTCTCTTAGGATCTGCATGACATCTGCCCAAAATCTTCTGGCTTTCATAGTCTCTGTAATAGTCTGATGTAATTCTGACAGGTCTACCTTTGTATGTTACTTGGCCCTTTTCCCTTGCAGCTTTTAATATTCTTTCTTTGCTCTGTGCATTTAGTGTTTTGATAATTATGTTATGAGAATACTTTCTTTTCTGATCCCATTTACTTGGTGTTCTATAGGCTTCTTGTACCTTTATGACCATCTCTTTCTTTGGGTTGGGGAATTTTTCTTCTATGATTTTGTTGAGGACATTTTCATGGTCCTTTGAGCTGAGAATCTTCGTTCTCCCCTGTTGAGGTAAATCTCCAACCCAAATATGCCCCTGCAATGAAAACACAACTCAGTTGCTATGTGCCTAGATTGGGCAGATCTACTGCTCCACTACCATCTTCCACATCTTATGGGACTGCTTAGAACTTGAGGTTTCTCCAGGCCATGTGTTTCTGCTCTGCTTTTCTTCTTCCTGCTCTGCATCCTCTCTCTCTTCCATTTTCTCCTTCTTCCCTTGCTCTACATTCTGCTCCACGTTCTCTTTTATCTGCCCAATCATCAACTCTCCTTTATTTTACAAATTAAGGTGGGAATCAGGTTTATAGGAAATCACATGAGTGCTGACTCATTCCTTGTTCACAACCATTCACAGGAGAACAGAATTAACATCAAATATAATTGCCCCGGGCTATCCACAACACTCCTCTATTCCGATTATTCTTAGATTTGGCCTTTTCATTTCGTCCTGAATTTCCTGGATGCTTTGGGTTAGGAGTTATATAGGTTTTGAATTTTCTTTGACAGTTGTGCCAATCTTTTCTACTATATCTTCTACACCTGAGATTCTCTCTTCTACCTCTTGTATTCTGTTGGTAATATGTACATCTGTAATTCCTGACCTCTTTCCTAGGTTTTCCATTTCCAGGTTTGCCTCCATTTGTGTTTTCTTTATTGTTTCTACTTCCACTTTTTGATCTTGGGTTGATTTAATAAATTCCTTCACTTATTTACCTGTGTTTTCCTGTAGTTCTTTCAGTGATTTTTTTTTTTTTTTTTGGTGTTTTTTCAGTTCTCCTTAAAGGACTCTATTATCTTCATGAGATAGGATTTTTAGGACAGAGTTCTGATTTTCAGGTGTGTTGGTGTATTCAGGGCTTGCTGTGGTTGGATAATTGCATTCTGATAATGCCCACGTATTTTGGCTTCTGTTGCTTATGATCTTGTGTTTGCCTTTCACCATTTGGATATCCCTGATGTTTATTGGTCTGTGTGACTGTATGGAGTCTGTGTCTTTTGCCCCTGGGTTGCTTCAGGTCTTTCAGTAGTCCCTGGCTGTAGCTGAGTCCCTGTGGGGCCTTCCAACTGGGGCTCTTCACAGGGGCAGAGAAGCTGCTTATCTATTGCCTTTGCTGCAGTAGATCTCCTGGGAGGTCTTCAGACAACTGCTCTGAGTGCAGTGGGTCCTCTAGGATGGATCAGGATATGGAGTCTTCATGGGCATAGACCAACTAGGGGTCTGATCCAGCAGCAAGGACCAGGCAGACGGGATCCTATGGTATATCTTAATGTAAAAACTTTCAGGAAATTAATAGATTGCAGATTTCTGATATCTCATGACAGATTTTTAAACCCAATTGAAAATAATTAGACAATTGGTCATATTCAAAATATGACTAGCTGAACCCAATCCTCTAACCACAGGAAATGTCACAACTTCTGATCTGAAATTTAGAAGATATTTGAAATCATGCAGTGAGGAATAGATATGAAACAAAGATTTAATGACAATGAAAATGAGATTTCTTCACACAGTGGTAGTGGAGGGGTAAGTGTTTGTGCATAGAGACAAAGCTGATAATGCTATTGCTATTCAGAAATGTGAGAGAAAATTTTATGTTTCCCAACCATCTTTTTCCAACTGGATTAGTCTGTAGATGGCAAAGCATATTACACATAACTTCTTTCCTGATGAAGATTTTATGGGTTAAAGATCAATACAGCAGATATTTCACTAACAAAAGAGACAGTAAATAGAGATAAGAGCTGGCAATACCCAGTCAGGCAGACAAAATGCATGAATGTGTGCAGTAATCTTCACAATTTGTTTCTTATTGGCAGCACGAAAAAAATGGAAGTATGAGAAAAGTAGGCATAAAAAATTAAGTTTGAGAATGAGAATTGATGTCTGTCAAGTATGTACAAAAAAGAGGCACACTTGATAGGTTTGCAGCATGTTCATTTAGAATTTGATATAAATGCATTGTTCTCACATGCAGAGGAGGAGTAAATTTATTGAGTGAGGAAGAAAGAGCCATACAAATTGTTCTGCCATCAGCACAGTAATTGTTAGTTTGGAGATAAATAACTTCTCTCTGTATATATATATATATATATATATATATATTAGGGATGGTTTGATTAATAGTGATAGTATAAAAGACTGCATTAAATATTGAACCTGTATGTGGGTCAGCTCATTTCTGCTCTCTTCTTTCTTTCTTAAATAAAAATATACACGCACAAACATATGCACACATATAAGTGCAGGCACACAAAGACAGAATTATAATTCAATAAAGAAAAAAATCTGTCTATAATATTTTATTTTATCTGTTTATACATATAAATTTATTTTATTATATAAAAAAGGTGTATAGTATTATATGAAAGAACTAAACACACTTCGAGTACAAATAGATTTTTTATTATCAAGAGTTAAGATAAGTGTGGGGTACAGGGAATCATTCTGATGTTACTCTATGAACCAAATGAGATGTTATTAACTTTGTATCATAATTTTGATTCTAAAATATTAAACTTAAAATCAAGGAAATAAGTTATCTTTAAAGTTCAATAATCTTGTTGCACCCATATTTTGCTTCAATAAATTAAGTTTCCCCAGGTCAAATTAAAATAAAATGGCTTCAGTGTGTCTACCTTTAGAAATTTATTTTGGATATGGTGTCAGAATGGATGATGTAGTCATAGTCATTATATTTGATTGTCAATGTTGTTAGATTAAGAAAGGCCTAGAGGTTAGTGAAGAATACGTCTGAGTGTGCTTGTATTGTTTTAATGAATGGGTTAATCTCTTGAAAAACACAATATACCAACACTACCAGTTTGTGAATATAGAAAGGGTGACTTAGTAGGAAAAAAATGCATCACTTGGATCATGCTGTTGAAATGTATCTTAGTATACGTCTTATGTGTCCTTTTCTCTCTACTTTCTGTTTGCCATAAAGAAATGCATGTACCATATAAACCATTCAAGCCAATGAAGCCAAAGTTTATAGACTCAGTTATAGTTATAGTTCAGATACTGTGGGAAAAAAGTGAATGATAGTCCATTTTGTTGGTTTTTTACAGGGGTTTTTCTTTAGTTTCTTTTCTTTTTTTTCTTTTCTTTTCTTTTTCTTTTTTCTTTCTTTCTTTCTTTCTTTCTTTCTTTCTTTCTTTCTTTCTTTTTTTGTCTCAACTGTGAAAATGTAACAACACATCAAATGAAAGTTAATCACAAAACAGACTTGGGGAGGCTAGAGAAACACCTCAATAGTGAAGAGCACTGGCTGCTTTCTCAGAGGAACTGAGTTGGATTCCCTGTACCATGGGGTATCTTACATCCATGTGTCTGTCTGTATGCTGGATGCTATCTATCCATTGAGATCTGTGGGACTCTGATCTGCTAATAAAAGTCTACTTATCTGATAATAAAAATCTACTTTTACTCAAATGAAGTGTGTTTAGTTCTTTCATATAATACTATACACCTTTTTATATAATAAAACAAATTTATATGCATAAACAGATAAAATAAAATATTATAGACAGATTTTTTTCTTTATTGAATTATGGTTCTCTCTCTGTGAGTGTGTGTGCCTGAGATCTGCCCAACTAGAGCAGCCAAGGAATTGCACTCTCAGAGGGAGAGAGGGGAGTCAGATTGAGGCAGCTATGGTGGGGGCCACCAGCTAGGAGCCAAGGTTGGGCCACCAGCTAGGAGCCAAGTGACTGCAGCAGATTTGAGCAGTTCCCAGAAGTGAAAGCTTTGGGGAGAGAACTCTTTCCCCAAGGCTATTACAGCTCTTATATGATAGCCTATCTCAGAAGGTATTTGATGAAACAATTCTCGAGTTTTCTCTCCTGAGGACAGGCTCGTATGTACATTTTGGAGTGGGTTGGGATCTAAATGCAGATGTTTTCTATTGACTAGGTCTGAGATGTTAGGGATCCCTCATCTGCATGTAAGGGCTTCTGGGCACTGTACCTAGAGTAGTAACTGATTGTCAGGGTCTTCTCCATGGGTTGTCCTTGTCACTTGATAGGGAGGGACCTGGTCAAAAGTAGGTGAAATGCCTACTGTTCTCAAATCTAAGGGTCCAGGATTTCTGAACCCAGTCAATCCTACCCAGTTTCCTGGCAAGGTCCAGTGCCCCACATCTATCCCCCCGGGGAACCCCACACCCTAGTTTGGCCTCTGGCCTCTACAGTCATTAGGCATCCACACCATAAACTAAACATCTTGAATACAATTTCCTGTACACATAAAAAGGAAGATAAATAAACCTTTTAATAGAAACATATTTGATTGCCATATGATCACATAAATTTAATTTTATTGGAAGGCAAACCCATAGAGAGAACAACAACAAAAACAAAACCAACAATAACAACAAAGATACCATACATCAACAAGGCACATTTTATTAAATATTTTAATTATTTGCCCATAATAACTTTTGTTTCATTCATTTCTTCTCCCAGGAAGAATGCAAGTTTTATGAAAATGAATTAAGATATTTTTCCTACTTTGGTACTATATAGTACAACCCCAAACCACACTTGCCAAACCTTTAAAATTACTATTATGAACATATATTTCATTATAAGAGTCTTCTAAAATCTTATTATTATGATGAATCATATTTTTCAGTGTTTCTTAAACTTTCTTTCAAATGGGTACCCATTAATGCAACTTTGTTAAGCTATAGGTTTGGATGGGACTTATAAAGTATTATTTTAAATAAGGAAAAATAAAATGTAATACAAATTAAATTCCAAAAAAGTAAATCTGAACACATGATGAGGAAAGAAAAACTATAGGTTACTGTATGGAAATGTGAGACAGAACAATAGTAAACAGTCCTCAGCAGATGAGATTGGGCTTAGACTACAATGGTGGCTATACTACTGGAAAGAAAGACTCGGAAAAGATATATTTAGAACAAAACAATATTTCATGATAAATTGGAAGTTTTTCTTTATTTAGGCCTCAAGATTCATGTTAAATTAATCATGCGTTTCTAGTACATGAAATATTATCATAATGATCACTTTATTTATTTACATTTCAAATGTTATCATTCTTCCCAGGTTCCCCTCTGCAACCCCCCTATAGCATCCTACCTCACCCTGCTTCTATGGTGGTTTTCCCCCACACACCTACTCACTCCTGCCTCACTGCCTAGCATTCTCCTACACTAGGATATCAGGCTTCCACAGGACCAAAGACCTTTCCTCCCATTGAT
Source organism: Mus pahari (assembly GCF_900095145.1). NCBI lineage: Eukaryota > Metazoa > Chordata > Mammalia > Rodentia > Muridae > Mus > Mus pahari. The sequence goes on from NC_034602.1 coordinate 47,884,799, forward strand.
GCCAGATAAGGCCATCTTCTGCTACATATTCAGCTGGAGCCTTGGGTTCCTGCATGTGTATGCTTTGGTAGGTGGTTTAGTCCCTAGGAGCTCTGGGGGTCCATATATACATATATACATACACATACACGTACACATACATATACACATACGTGTGTGTGTGTGTGTGTGTGTGTGTGTGTGTCTAGGACAGAGCAGCACTTGGTTCCATTTCCATGCAGCAGTTATTGAATCATTCTCAAGACACAGAAGCACTGGATGAGAAAAGAAGAGAAATATTATCGTAATGAATAAATAAGGCTGTATCCTTTCTTGGTAACTAGGCTGAAGCATCTTTGAACACAGTCTTCTCTCCTGTAATAGATTTTACCTTCAAAGCAAGATTAAACAAACAAACAACACAAGACAAAACCTTTATTTTCTTAAGTGACTTCTTGGTAAGAATGTGATCAGAGCAACTGAAAAAAAAAAAAGATGCAAAGATGGTTCTAAAGAATCAGAAGATGTATTATGTTGTAAAAATGGAACCACAGCTCAAGCATATGGACACATAGTTTGCGCTGGGATGCACCACATAAGCCCACTCTGTGACAATGCACAGTCGACTTCCATCTGAGTTGGATACTTCTAATATAAAACCTGACAGAGCAGAAATCAATTTTGTTCCACAGCTATTACAAAGGCCATCCATAAGAAAGAGAGAGATCTGAACACCTGCTGGGAAGTGTAAACACAAAGGGTTAGCAGAGAGACACCATCACACAGAGATCTACAGTTTGGAACAATCTATATCTTATTATAGGCACTGAAGAAACTAGGTAGATAAGAGTTTTAGTAAACCTCCTACAGTGCATTTAACGTGGTCAAAACCAATGGGCTCAATTAGATCTACACAATTCTAACATCCAATAGTATGTTGCATAGTAGCACAGTTTAAGTAATTATACTTTGTTCATTGCTTTTTTCTTTTGGTTTTTGGTTTTTTCAGACAGGGTTTCTCTGTATAGCCCTGGCTGTCCTGGAACTCACTTTGTAGACCAGGCTGGCCTTGAACTCAGAAATCTGCCTGCCTCTGCCTCCTGAG
>NC_034602.1:47885897-47898008 GCF_900095145.1 Mus pahari
GCCTGCCTCTGCCTCCTGAGTGCTGGGATTAAAGGCGTTTGCCACCACCCCCGGCCCATTGCTTTTTAAAGATCATTTTTGTTTCCTTGTTTTTCATTGGGGGCAGCTGCATCCATGGCTTCACATAGCTCAGGCAAGCAGTTTTCAGTATTCACCAAACCAACAGCTTGTATTTGTGGACTGTCATGTTATCTACCCAGAAAGAGTAATGACATTTCAAAAAAAAATCCTAATTAGATGATACTTTAGTCAAATTACATTGATCATGTTAGAAAGAAGAACTAAATGAAATATGCAATGGTAATAGAGAGATTCAATACCTCCAAGAAAGTAGTACATGGACTCTAAGACAATTATGAGCCATTTGTAACTCATTTCAGTCAATCAAAATGCTTTCTGAAGTTTTGCTTATTTCAAAGTAAACCTAACAAGTTCTCTTTTTTTTTTTATTGGGTAGTTTATTTATTTACATTTCAAATATTATCCTCTTTCCCAGCCCAGCCCCAGATTGGAAATACTCTATCCCATGCTCTGGCTCCCTGCTTCTGTGATGGTGTAACCTACTCACCCACCCATCAACTACACCTGCCTCATCACCCTGGCATTCCCCTACACTGGATCATCAAGTCTTCACAGGACCAAGGACCTCTCCCATTGATGTCCAACAAGGCCATCCTTTGCTACATATGCAGCTGGAGCAATGGGTCTTTCGATGTGTATTCTTGGGTTGGTGGTTTAGTCCCTGGGAGGTCTGGTTGGTTGATAATGTTCTTCTTATGGGTTGCAAACCCTGCCAGTTACTTCAGTCCTTTCTCTAACTCCTCCATTGGGGACCCCATGCTGAGTCCAATTTTTTTTTCTCCAAGCATTCCCCTCTGTATTTGTCAGACTCTGGCACAGCCTCTCAGGAGACAGCTATGTCAGTCTCCTTTCAGCAAGCACTTCTTGGCATATGCAATAGTATCAGGGTTTGGTGACTGTATATGGAACGGATCCTCAGGTGGGGTTGTCTCTGGGTGGCCTTTCCTTCACTTCAGTCTCTGCTCCACTCTTTCTCTCTCTATTTTCCTCCACTGAGTATTTTATTCTGACTTTTATGAAGGACAGAAACATCCACTCTTTGGTGTTCCTTCTTTTTGACCTTCATGTGGACTGTGAATTGTATCAAGTGTATTCCCAGATTTTGAGCTAATATCAAGTTATCCGGTGAGTGCATAACATGTGTGTTCTTTTGTGACTGAGTGACTTCACTCAGAATGATATTTTCTGATTACATCCATTTGCTTAAGAATTTCATGAATTCATCAATTTTAATATCCGAGTAGTACTCCATTGTATAAATGTACCACATTTTCTGCATCCATTCCTCTGTTGAAAGATATCTATGTTTTTTCAAGTTTCTGGCTATTCTAAATAACCATATGTCCTTGTTATATGTTGGAGCATCTTTTGGGTATATGACCATGAGTGGTATACCTGGGTCCTCAGGTAGTACTATGACCAATTTTCTGAGGAACTTCCAGACTGATTTTCACAGTGCTTAGAGAAGCTTGCTATCCCACTAATACTGGACGAGTGTTCCTCTTTCTCCACATCTTCACCAGCATCTGCTGTCAGCTGAGTTTTTTATCTTAGCCATTCTGACTGGTGTTAGGTGGAATCTCAGGATCTTTTTGAATTACATTTCCTTGATGACTAAGGATGTTGAACATTTTGTTAGGTGCTTCTCGGCCATTCAGTATTCCTTAGTTGAGAATTATTTGTTTAGCTGTGTACCTCATTTTTAATGGTGTTATTGCATTCTCTGGAGTCTAACTTCTTGAGTACTTTGTATATATTGGATATTAGCCTTAAAGCTAATCTTTTCCCAATCTGTTGGCTGCCATTTTGTCCTATTGACAGTGTCCTTTGCCTTACAGAAGTTTTGCAATTTTGTGAGGTCCCATTTATCTTTTGTTGATCTTAGAGCATAAGCCATTGGTGTTCTGTTCAAGAAAATTTCCCCTATGCCCATGTGTTCAAGGCTCTTCCCCACTTTCTCTTCTATTAGTTCTAGTGTGTCTGGTTTAAGTGGAGTTCCTTGATCCATTTGGACTTGGGCTTTGTACAAGAAGATAAGAATGGATCAATTTTCATTCTTTTACATTCTGACCTCCAGTTGAAACTGTACCATTTGTTGAAAATACTGTCTTTATCAAGTGGATGTTTTTAACTCCTCTGTCAAAGACCAAGTGAACATAGGTGTGTGGGTTCATTTCTGGGATTTCAATTCTGTTCCATTGATGTACATCCCTGTGTCTTTACCAATACCATGCAGATTTTATCACGATTGCTGTTATACAACTTAATATCAAGGGTGGTGATTACCCCAGAAGTTATTTTATTATAGAGAATAGTTTTAGCTATCCTCAGATTTTTGTTATTCCAAATGCATTTTCAAATTGCTCTTTCTAACTCTATGAAGAATTAAGTTGGGATTTTGATGGGGTTTGCATTGAGTCTATAGATTGCTTTTGGCAAGATGTCAATTTTTAGAATATTAGTCCTGCCAATTAATGAGCATGGGCGATCTTTCCACCTTCTGAGATCTTAGATTTTTTTTCTTCAGAGACTTGAAGTTCATGTCATACAGATCTTTCCTTTGTTTGGTTAGAGTCACACCAAGGTATTTTATATTATTTGTGACTATTATGAAGGTCTTAGTTTCTCTAATTTCTTTCTCATCCTGTTTATCCTTTGAGTAAAAGAAGATTACCAATTTGTTTGAGTTAATTTTATTTCCACTTTGCTGAAGTCGTTTATCAGGTTTAGAAGTTCTGTGGTAGAATTTCTAAGGTCACTTAAGTATACTATCATATAATCTGCAAATAGTTAAATTTTGACTTCTTACTTTCTAATTTATATCCCTTTGACCTACTTTTGTTGTCTAATTCCTCTTCCTAGGTCTTCAAATAATATTGAGTTGGTAGGGAAAGAGTGGCCAGCCTTGCCTAGTCCCTTATTTTATTGGGATTGCTGAAAGTTTCTCTCCATTTAGTTTGATGTTGGCTACTGGTTTGCTGTATATTGCCTTTACTATGTTGAGGTATGGGCCTTGAATTCCTCATTTTTGCAAGACTTTTACCATGAAGGGATGTTGAGTTTCGTCAAATGCTTTCTTATCATCTAATGAAATAATAATGTGCTTTTTCTCTGAATTTGTTCATATAGCAGATTATGTTGATGGATTTTCATATATTGAAACCCTGCATTCCTGTGATGAAGCATCCTTAATCATTATGGACCATTGCTTTGATGTGTTCTTCCACTTGGTTCGTGAGAATTTCATTGATTATTTTTGCATCGATATTCATAAGGGAAATTGGTCTGAAGTTCTCTTTCTTTGTTGGGTCTTTGTGTGGTTTAGGTATGAGCAAAACTGTGACTTCTAAGAAGGGATTGGGTTGTGTTCCTTCTGTTTCTATTTTCTGGAATAGTTTGAAATGTATTGGTATTAGGTCTTCTTTGAAAGTCTGATAGCATTCTGCAGTAAAACCATCTGTTCCTGGGCTTTTTGTGTCAGGAGACTTTTAATGACTGCTTTTATTTCTTTAGGGGTTATTGGACTGTTTAGATTGTTTATCTGATATAGCACATTTTGATATTACTTTTTAGAATGGTATATACTTAGAATTTTTATGTACAATAGATTTGACTAATATACTTTCTTGGATTAAGTATGTTGTATTTTGTGAAAACTTAAGTTTTTAACTAGATCAAGGCAAATGCCTAGACACCATTGAATTAATCCTAATGAATGGCAAGGCAAATCAAACTTAACTGTGAATTTAATGAATAGCAACAGCTTATGTCAAATGGTCTTTGAATGTTATGTCTTGAGTTTCTCCATATAAAATGTGTAGTGTCCTCACTATAAAACCTTTGTTTACCCTTGTATGAATACCTTTATCTTTCAAACTTAAGGATCTGGTTTGTTTTACATAGAAAGCCCACCATATTAATAGTCATAATTCATCTCACCCCATACTTCTCCTAACATAACAAGGATTTGGCATTTCTTTTGCTTACAGCATCCTTAAAATATTGTTGAATTTAATTCTCTGCATTCCTCATGTTCCAGAGGCATGATATGGAAGCAAATGTCCTGAACCTGTAGCACAGAGTTGAGTAGTTGGTATGGGAAGAAAGGATTTGTGTTCTTGTGATCAGCCACAAAAATAAAAGTTTACTAAATATTTTGTTGATTAATTTCATTAATAAGAAGATGGAGTGAACAAACTGATTATTTCTAACATACACTACTTGTACTGGCTAATTTTGTGTCAACTTGACACAGCTGGAGTTATCACAGAGAAAGGAGCTTCAGTTGGGGAAATGCCTCCATGAGATCCAGCTGCAGGGCATTTTCTCAATTAGTGACCAAGAGGGGAGGGCACCTTGTGGGTGGGCCCATCTCTAGGCTGGTAGTCTTGGGTTCTATAAGAGAGAAGGCTGAGCAAGACAGGGGAGGCAAGCCAGTAAAGAACATCCCTCCATGGCCTCTACATCAGATCCTGCTTTCTGACCTGCTTGAGTTTCAGTCCTGTATCCTTTGGTGATCAACAGCAGTATGGAAATGTAAGCCAAATAAACCCTTTCCTCCCTAAACTGCTTCTTGGTCATGATGTTTGTGCAGGAATAGAAACCCTGACTAAGACACTATTCATTAAGGAACTGGTAAGGGTTATGGTAGCATTTTCTAAACAAACACTAAAAATAAGAAATTTTAAATGATAGGGAATTTTAAAGTTGAAAAATTGTGTTATATAGTATATTTTAACTTGACAGCATAATGTAAATAGTCTATGTATCTCTGAAAAAGAGATAACTTTAGCTCATAACTCCTAGTTTGAATGGAAGTTCTTATTCTTGCCAGAAACAACAAGTCGATGTAAATGTGATATCTTCACTTAACAGGAAAAAAAAAAAAAATGAAAGAATTTGTGTCAATTTTATCCTTCAAAAGTATAGCGTCCCCAATGAAGGAGCTAGAGAAAGTACCCAAGGAGCTAAAGGGGTTTGCAGCCCCATAGGAGGAACAAAAATATGAACTAGTTAGTACCCCCAGAGCTCCCAGGGACTAAACCTCCAACCAAAGAGTACACATGGAGGGACTCATGGCTCCAGCTGCATCTGTAGCAGAGGATAGCCTAGTTGGACATCAGTGGGGAAAGAGTCCCTTTGTCCTATGACGGCTCTATGCCCCAGTGTGGGGAAATGTCAGGACCAGTAAGCAGGAGTGGGTGGGTTGGTGAGCAGGGGGAGGCAGAGGGGATAGTAGGAAGGTGTTTTTCGGAGAGGAAAGCAGGAAAGGGGATAACATTTGAAGTGAAAATAAAGAAAATACCCAACAAAAAAAATCAGGCATTTGTTTTATTACTTCTTTTTCTATTTTTGTTTGTATGCCACTAGTTTGTATTCTGATTTTGATATGATTTCTATGTACTCTTTTAGGATATATATTGTTGCTCTTCTTGTTTATCCATGGTGTTAAAACATATTTGATGGCTCAAGACCATGAACATATGCACTACCCTAAGTGAACCAAAAAGCTGTCAAAAAGAAAAAAACTGTCTAAGTTAGCAAGGGGAGATGTTGGGACACTATGGGAAAAACTGGAATGGAGAAATTAAGAATATATATGACCAAATTTCATATTTACATGGGTTAAAAATTTCAAGATTAAAAAAATGTTATTAATTTTTTAGTCAAAAAACTCTTTTAAATTATTATATATTCATCATACATAATAATGAGTTCCATTATGACATTTTCCCAAGTGCACATACTTTATTTTGACCAAACTTACCCCATTTTCTTTCTGAAATTTTAATAATTAAACAGCCAGTATAGTTTGAGCATTTTATATGAACATTATATTCGTAACTTCTCATATTTCCTAACACTGTATATAATTTGATAACTTAAAATATTGATCTAATGTTAAAGCTGTTTAGTTAAAAAGCAGAAAATTATGCACTCAACGGAAAAAACAATATTTACTACATATTTAATTATATTTGGTTTGGACACAGGGTCATTGACACAGCCTTCAGTAGCCTGTTATTCACTGTGTAGCCAAACTGCAGTACTCCTCTTGTATGTTTATGAGTAATAGAACACAGTCCTGTACCACATGCCTAGCTAAACTGTTTATTTTTAAGTTCTTAACTTCCGAAGGTGGCATTTAAAAATCAGAAAATTCTGTGAGGTATCTGGAAAAAAATTTGTCAAAGTATGCTTCAATATTTCTTTTCAATCTTGGAAGATAAGCAAATTGAAAGTCTATATGCTGTCTTTTAACATTTAGGATATTAATGCAAAATACATTTAGGTCTAGATATGTGAAATTTTATTGAATACTTAGCTGCTAAGTGGATTCATATTTAAATGTAAATATCTCCAGAGTACAGTGTGAAATTACTAATTTTCATAGAAGTTATTTCAAAATTTGCATGTATAATTGCATTTTTCATGCAAATAAATCTTAGTTTTACCCTGCTGGCAAAGGTATTTATATATTTATCTCTGCATTCTAAAAATGTATGCAAACATTTGGATTTACATACATACATATTTATTGTGTTTATATACCTGATGTTTTTATAAGTGTATTATAGGCAGTTTACTCTTCATAGAATAAACATTTCTATGTAAAACTTGGCCATTAACAAATCTAGAGAAGTATTTGACATTTGTCTAGAACAACTGAATTTTATAAATATTATATCTATTTATAATACAGGGAGTGATTTCTTTCAAGTGATTACAAAGTGTCTTGTATATGAAATTTAAGAATCTTTGATTGTACTTAAGGTATACATACATTTTGTGTGCTTTAGACATATTTTTGAGGCACTTGTAGGTTTGAATAGCCTCTAAGCCGGGCAGGTTTGAGGATGAGAATCAAAGATATAAAAAAGTATGATGTTGCATACTTCATGTGCTAGGCATCCATGCACAATTTTCTGCTAACACATGCTTCCTGGGATGTAAACCTTGCCACAGCCATTTTGTGCTTGAGTCTTCTAAGTATAAAGGCTTGGTGTTGTCATGATATATATTTAGCTTTTAAGATTGATGGATTGCTTCAGTGAACAAGCTTATAAGGCATTTTTTTCTCATCTGAGTCAATGTTTTCCTCAATACCATGAAGTAAATTAAAATAAAGTGTTTAAATCTACTGCTTAAGATAAAGAAGACCAAATCTTATTCTATTAAATGTGAAATACAACTTGTCATGCTCCTGTCACTCTGCAGAAATGCTTCCACAAGGCTTTGCCAGTTAAGTCTAATATGTTGACATTTATTTTTGCTGCAATAAATGTTAGGATTATACTTTTGCATTAAATTCTGGCATTTTTAAAGATCACGATGACAAGTAATTTATTCCTCAAATCACTCTGGTTTGTTTTTACTTTTTGAATATGGATTTGGCCATGTGTCTCCAAGGCACAGTACAAAGCATATTTCATATGTTGTGCAACCTATTAGTTTGATTTAAATCCACTTTTTCCATCTGGATTTATGCAAGCTTTCCTTGATGTTATTTGCTCTGAATTATTGCCCAGAAATAATCACACTGAATCCAATTTTACACTGGCTGTGTGGCCTACCAAATCTGCCACTGTAAAGCTTTAAGGCTTTTATTACTTGTTTCAATGAGGGCAATTTCTCTAGTATACTAGGTTTGAATATGTAACATAGTGTTCTGACACTCATTTAAGAAAATTTCCTCTGCCTTTTTTAAAATTTGGAATGAGTAAGATCACATATCCCAGAAATTAAGTCATTAAATGAGTAGAACAGACCAGCATATGAAAAGGATGTTTTTCTGCCTTTAAGACCATATATGACAGCTTGAGTCAATGAAAATAAGGTTTAAATCAAACGCCTAAAGTACAGCCACTTTGTATGAAAAGCAATGATGAACTTCTTTGTGTATGTTGAAGCTAACCTTAGTAACTCAAGACGTTTAAGAAAGTATAAATTTGAGTTAGTAATGTTTTTGGCCATCTGTCTTGATACCGTTCTGTCTCAGGTGGAAGAACAATATTTTTCAGCAACGATAACAAAGTTACTAAATTCAGTTAAGACATTATATATAGCTGAATCCAGTAACTACACACACACACACACACACACACACACACACACACACGCATGCATACACACACACACATTCCTATTTTAAAATAAATTCAATTCACTTATTGGAGTACACTGACTGTGGTTCTCTTAATGTTAGCATTTATCATCTGGAAACTCTCATTTAAACAGCTTTGCCAAAACATGTCTTTTGGAATGGTGCAGAAAATTTTCTATATTGTATATACAATTTTTTAAAGATCAACAATTGTAATTTGTGGAATTCTGTAAAAAGACAGGTTATTAGCAAAGTCTTATATTTTACTTGATAATACTAATCAACAATATAAAATTGTAGATATTGTATTTATATAGATGAAATAACTACATTAATTATTTAAATTTTTGGAACACTTAATAGAACACTTAGAAAGCTTTGTGTGTTATGATAAGATAACATTAACAATAAAATTAGTTATTATTATTTATTTAAATTTTAGAATGTTTAGTAAGATTATATTCTATGTGCACAAAACATTTTATACAATAATTATATCCTATGAAAGAATTAGAAAATGATAAAATTGCTCATTTTATTAATGGATTCACTTTATGTGTGATAAAAAGTAAATTTAAAGATGCAGTTATAAATTGTGGTGTGGTTTGGGAGACAGTTCCACAGATGGTAAAATATTCTCTTTCAGACAAATAAGAGCTGAGTAAAGTCCCTACACTGAACCTGCCCACATGCACTGAATTCATATGAAAACCACAACGAAAGAGGTAGAAGCACGGGTAATACGTACTACAGCACTGTGGCAAGGGTTTTCACACAAAGTGGATAGGCGCAAAGTGGTAACCAGTCACCTTCATTCCCCCAGTGGAAAATTCCACAACATGACAGCACATTATTTCATATCTGATTAATCTGATTCATAAAGGTCCTGGAACCACATCAAGTTCAGAAAGTTGAACGAGAGGAGAGACAATTAGGTTCCTGAGATCTCAGTCTTGGAATAGAAGAGCTTTCTGAAGCTTGTGAAACCTAGGAAATTCTGAAACATTTGGACATTAGCAGTGACTTCAATCTGCGGGAAACTAAGCCTGCAGTTGTTTTGAATTTCAAGCATGGGGCCAGTTCAAATTTTTCTGATATTCTCCAGCATGCATACGCACACATACCACCCACTATATACATGTGTGAAATAACACACATACAAACAGGCCCATGAACATATACATATAGTTAGAAAAATGTTTGGTGTCTGCATACATGCATAGGTATGCATGCCATCCACCACACACATGTGAAATCATGCACATAAACACAGGCACATAAACTTACACATATAGATAGAAAATGGTTATGTTTCTACAAACTAAATTAATAAATTATATTATAAATTAAAACTAAATAATTAGAAGCAAGGGCCTCTGAAAGAGTAGTACTTCACCTAGAGTGCCTTAGACAATTGCTTTTATAAGATATTTTTCTCTACCAATTTTCTTGAGTTTACACAATTTTAATACAAATTATCTTCAGTGTACATTAAGATTCATGTGTACCCTATGTGTCATTGATATACTGGCTACATTTAATGAACAAGTCACAATATAATGATGGTTTGTGTGCTCAAACAAAGCTAAACTACTACAGTTTTATATGATAGACATAAAAAGAACTGGAGAGATGCCTCAGTGGTTAAGAGCACCGACTGCTCTTTGGAAGGTCCTGAGTTCAAAATCCCAGCAACCACATGGTGGCTCACAACCATCCATAATGAGATCTAACACACTCTTCTGATGTGTCTGAAGACAGCTACAGTGTACTTAGATATAATAATAAATGAATCTTAAAAAAACCCAAAAAACAAAAAACAAATAAACAAAAAAACCCCCTGGAAACGGAAATGTCCTAACTGTTGCCTCATTTCACACTTTTCAAATGTATTGAGATAAATGTTATTTAACATTTCCCACTACTGTAATTTATTGTCTAAATGCACCTTTGAGCATTTCATGAGGAGAAGGGGTGGCGGATCTAGCCCTATTCCTATATAGTCACAAGTGTAAGGATTAAACATGCATCGAATGGCTTAGTGTACAGTAGTTCAAAATAAGTCTGGGTAAATTGGTGAGAGTTATCTCAAAATAAATTTAAAAAGAGGGTCTTGGATATAAGTTAGTGAAAGAGTGTTTACCTAGTAGCATGTATGACCCTTTGTATAAACTCTGCTAGTGTAAATAAATAAATAATAATAATATTAATTCAATGTTTTACTCTAGTGAAGTTTTATTTTTTAAACTTTAAATTCTTTATTATTAGTGTTTGATATTTTCCGTTAAGTTGTTCATTTATTCATTTTACATGCAGATCATAGCCCTTCCCTATCTTCCTCCTCAACTAGCCCCTCCCACTCTCCTCTGAGAAGGGGTAGGTTCCCCTGGGTACCAACCCTCCCTGGTACATTAAGTCTGCAGAATTAGGCACATCCTCTCCCAGTGGGACCAAAAAAAGCTTAGAGAAAGAGATTCCTTAGACAGGCAACAGAGTCAGGGACAACAGGGATTCCAGCTGTTGTTGGATCTGCATAAAGGCCAAAATACACTATTGCTACATTTGTGCGGGGGACTTGGCCCAACTCACATGGTTGGTGGTTCAGTCTCTGAGAGCCCCCAAGGGTCAGAACTAATTATTGATGTCATCTTCTTCTGAAGACCGTATCCTTCCCGGATCCCTCAATCCTTCTCTCAACTCTTCCAAAAGATTTCCCAAACTTGGTCTATCTAATGTCTAGCTGTGGGTCTCTGTAACTGTTCTAGTCGACTAATGGGTGGAGCATCTCAGAGGTCAGTTACGCTAGATTCTGGTCTGCAAGCATGAAAGAGTATCATTAGTAGTGTCAGGGATTGGTGCTTGCCCTTTAGTTGGGTGTCACATTTGTACTAGACAGAGTTGATCATTTCCTCAGTCTTTGCTCCATCTTTGTCCCTGCATTTTCTATAGGGAGGACAAATTTTGAATAAAAAGTATTGTGGGTAGTGAGTTTGTATCTATTTCCCTCCATGGAGAGTTCTGCCTGACTATAGCAGGTGGCCATTTCAGGCTCTATCAGGTAGAGAAACTCTCATAGACTTCCAAGATCCTGCTGCCTCCTAGGGCTCTGGCAAGTCCTAGAGATGCCTCATCCTCCTATCTACCATTGATTTCCTTTTATGCTTCTGGCCCTCTCCTGAGCTCTCACTATACCTGATCCCTTCCCTCATGTCCCTCCCGATTGCCTCGTCCACCCAGTTCACTCCCTCCATTACCCTCCCATAACTCTTAAAATTTAACCTAATGAATGACATTTAACCATCCCCCCTTATTTTCCTATTACCAGAAATATATTTATTTCTCTTACACAATATCCTAATTATAGTTTCCCTGCAGCCCACACTTACCAATATCTCTTCCCCATCTCTTAACTTCTAGATCCACTCCCTTCCTGTCTCTCATTAGAAAATGAAAGTATTCAAAGAGACAGCAATCACATATGAAAAAATAAAACGTACTAGGATGAAACAAAAACTATAATATAAAAGTTACATACAACAAACCAAAAGGAGGCAAAGGGTCCCAAGAGTAGATTCTAAAGACAGAGACCCACTTGTTCCTAAATTAAAATGTCCAATAAACACACTAAGCTGATAGGTGTCATACACACAGAGGAACTTGTGCTGACCCATGTAAAACATGTGTTTTCTGCTCCTGCCCTGTGAGCCCATGTTTGTCTTTTTTTAGTTGATTAAAAGAGTCTTATGCTCCTGGTGTCTTCCATCCCTTCTGGTTCTTAAAAATCTTCTTCTCCTCCTCCTCCTCCTTCTTCTCTTCTTCTTCTTCTTCTTCTTCTCCTTCTTCTTCTTCTTCTTCTTCTTCTTCTTCTTCTTCTTCTTCTTCTTCTTCTTCTTCTTCTTCTTCTTCTTCTTCTTCTTCTTCTTCTC
>NC_034602.1:47899068-47902542 GCF_900095145.1 Mus pahari
CTGATGATGGGATGGATCCCCAGGTGGTGTAGTCTCTGGATAGTCCATTCTTTCATTTTAGCTCCAAACTTTGTCTCTGTAACTCCTCTTATGGCTATTTTGTTCCCTATTCTAAGGAGGAATGAAGTATCCACACGTTGGTCTTCCTTCTTGGTTTTCAAATTGTATCTTGGGTATTCTAAATTTCTGGGCTAATATCCACTTACCAGTGAGTGCTTATCTAGCGACTTCTTTTTGTGATAGGGTTACATCACTAAGGATGATATCCTCTAGATACATCCATTTGGCCAAGAATTTCATAAATTCATTGCTTTTAATAGCTGAGTAGTACTCCATTGTATAAATGTACCACATTTTCTGTATCCATTCCTCTATTGAGGGACATCTGTGCTCTTTCCAGCTTCTGGCTATTATAAATAAGGCTGCTATGAACATAGTGGAGCATGTGTCTTTATTACCAGTTGGAACTCCCATTTTCAATCCTACCTGTTATCATCCTACTTGTAAAACCTATTAAATTTTCCTGTTCCAGGGAGATCCATTTGTTTCTCGTAGGCTCCTCCATTTTACCCAACATCTATGAATCTATGGATTGAAGCTTGGTTATACTTTATTTAATTGCTAATCTCCACTTATGAGTGAATTCATGCTATATTTATCTTTATGAGTTTAGGCAACCTCACTCAAAATGAGTTTTTTTGTTCCATCTTTTTGTCTACAAATTTTATGATAACTTTTAATAGCTGAGTAATACTGCATTATATAAATATATCACATTTTCTTTATCTATTTTTTCTGTCCAGAGACATGTATATTATTTGCAGTTTATGGTTATAATGAATAACCTTCCTAAGTATATGAACACATGGGTTTCTGTGTCTAAGTCTGTTTCTTATGTCTTCTCTTGGGTTTGTTTCCTTCTGAATGTTTTGTCCCATGCTGATGGGTTTGTTTTTGTTTTATCTCATACTATTTGTGATGGTTTGTATATGCTCAGCCCAAGGAGTAGCACTTTTCAAAGGCATGGTCCTGTTAGAGTAGTGTCATGGTTTGTATATTCTTGGACCAGGGAGTGGCACCATTTGGAGGTGTGGCTTTGTTGGAATAGGTGTGGCCTGGTTGGAGTAAGTGTGTCACTGTGGGTGTGGGCTTAACACTCACACCCTAGGTACCTGGAAGTCAGTCTTCTACTAGCAGCCTTTGGATGAAGATGTAGAACTCTCATCTCTGCCTGTGCCATGCCTATCTGGATATTGCCATGTTCCCACCTTTATGATAAGGGACTGAACCTCTGAACCTGTAAGCCAGCCCCAAATTAAATGTTTTTTATAAGACTTGCTTTGATCATGATATCTGTTCACAGCAGTAAACCCCTATCTAAGACAAGTAGGTATGGCTTTGTTGGAGTAAGTGTGTCACTGTGGGTGTGGGCTTTTAGACCCACATCCTAGCTGGCTGAAAGCCAGTCTTCCACTAGCAGCATTCAGATGAAGATGTAGAATTCTCAGCTCCTCCTTCACCATGCCTGCCTGGATGCTGCCATGTTCCTGCCTTCATAATAATGGACTGAACCTCTGAATTTGTAATACTGCCACAATTAAATGTCCTTATAAGAAAAAAAAAAAAAAGAAAAGAACATCCTCTCTACCCAAGGAAAAACACTTGCACAGCGTATGTATGTGGAACTTCCACTATAATTTGCAGAAAGGATGAGGTAAAAACATCTCTCATAGTCAGAAGATGGTCAATTAATTGAATTCATCTTGGAAGTGAAATACACAGGTTATAACAACTTATTCGATTTTGAAAAAAAAAAGACACTGGAATATTTTATGTGGTGGTTCTCAGGGAAGTAAGTGGTGAATTTGAGAATGAAGCTATTATCTCAGCTTCAGGAGAAGCTATATTTTTGTGTTTTGTGATATCAACTACACCAGGTTAAAGATTAATGGCTTTTTTTCCTGGTTAATAAAAGTTAACAGTGTTCAGCCACAGCTTATTGTTACCTTGTTAATGCTGAATGTGTGACCCCACATTTTACTCAGGGCATGAACAAGCCTGCTTGACTTAAGCACATCCTGTAAAATGGGGCTCTTCCACAAGTAAGATGGCCTGATTAATGAGCAGAGCAGCAAACATTGGCAAACTACCTAAGAGTTCAATGAAATAAACCAGGATCAGATTGTAGTTAATGCTATCCAAGAATGTTTCCATGTCTCCATAGCACTGGGACGTCAACAGTCTGTGCTTCATCAGTGACAGTGAACTTCTCCATCTTCTCTTGTCCTTGGTTGTATGATTTCTGTATCTTATCCCCATTGTGGTTTTGAATTTGTCTTAAGTTCAAGTTTTCCCATTGATGCTTTATTCTTCCTAGTATTTATCCTTTTTAACTCCATTGAATCAAGCAAGTACACGGTGAAGAAAGTAGCAAAATTAACTATTCAAATTTTTCAAAATAATTTCAGGGAAAATTTTGTTTATAAATGATAGATAGAGATAGATAAATGATAGACATCAGGGAATTCATATACCGTGCACCATAAATTCTTTCATGCAAACTATACAATTTCACACACATATGTGTACATATGTGTACATATGTGTGCACATATAAAATATATATTGCACAAATTTATATATAGTATAAATATATAAAAATATATTTATATTATATTATATTTTATATAATACAATTTATATTATATTTTATATAATATAAATATATAAATATATATCAACATATTCATATGGAGGATATATGACCATCATCACATTAATTTTAGAACAAAAATAAATCTTTGAAGAAACTATAGCCCTAGAACAGAGTTTATAAAGATACAGAGCTGATTTACTGGGGAAAATCTTGCAGTCTCACTGACATGAGGGACTAAAAGGGATTGATGTATGTAAAACCCCTATATTTTTGTTCTTCTTGAGTTTTAGAATTTATTGGTGACTTTGAGGTGGTACAATTAGAGATGTTTTAAAGGATTGCTGTGGTTTTGCTGGAATTTTCTTGATTTTACCCTAATTTTGTGTTTGAGTTTTCATCAGGTTTGAAGGAAGGTAGCAAGCACTACTACAAGTCACTTTTCCAAAAACAAATAAAGATATTTAGGTATCTCAGTGATGAAAGTTGAGGCCAGATCTGGCTGGTTTACACACTCAGTGCACACTCATCTCATTAAATATGCAAATGTGTACAGACTTGACTATGAATGGAAGGTCAAAATAATATTAGGCACTGTGGCATCATGAGGATTTAGGATAGCTACTGTTTAATATTGTTTTATGAGGATGACTTTGACAGTGCCTAAATTGTAAGGAAACTTGAGACATGACTTTTATTACCTAAGTTCCTACATTTGGTGGCTAGACCATTTCCATATGATTTAAAGGACACAATCATCTCCTGACAGAGTAACAATAAAAAAAAAAAAAAAAAAAAAAAAAAAAAAAAAAAAAAAAAAA
>NC_034602.1:47902957-47938563 GCF_900095145.1 Mus pahari
TCACTTTGTAGACCAGGCTGGCCTTGAACTCAGAAATCCGCCTTCCTCTGCCTCCTGAGTGCTGGGATTAAAGGCGCATGCCACCATACCCAGCCTTAGTACAATTTTTAAGAGTTCTCTTCAATCGATTTCTGTCTAGACTGTTATTTTGGAGGAAGGGAAGGGTTGTCAAGGAGCCTTCTATGTTACTTTCAATTGTGAATCTGCAGTTAACAAATACCATAGCAAATGTACCTCCCTTGTGCTTTACAGTCAGCAGGAGCACAGATCACTTATTTACATGTGATTTCTGGCAACAGTAGGGACCACAGACTTCAGCACCATCTCAGGTTTTAGTATGGAACACAGACATCAATACATCCTTTTGCATATAGTTTATGGGTACCTTCAGAGCTCTAGGTGATATCATAGGTCTAGGACATCAACATGGCTCAGATAGTAGCAGTACAAGTCACTCAGATTAATATGGTCCCCTGTGGAAGCACAGACTAAGGATATCAACATAGATTCAGACATCTGTTCAAACCAAGGATATCTTTATGGACTTCTGTGATGAATGGGGTCAGAGAGATTAACACATAGCTCCTGGCTGCTATAGAAATATGGACTTCCATATGAACCTATGGTTTTAAGTTGAAAAAGTGCGTTATACAGTTTCCTAACACAAGTCTTCATCCTAAATTGATCTAGGACCATCAATACTTCTGCTTCAGAAAAATTCTACACATTGGAAAAAATCACATTGCTCTATGAAACTTACTCATCATCAGTTTAGAATATAAATGAAATAGTTTATCAATACTGAGCAAGCTACAAGATTTGAGTATGGAGTGATAATTTATGATAAATAATCCTGCTCTCTGTAAGTCTCAAAAGAACCCAAGTGATAACATTTTTACTTACTGCCTGATTTCTATTCTATGAAATAATCAAAATGTGATGACAGCTCTCTAGGTTGTAATGATTGACAAAAGACAGCCTGACTGTAGACAATTTACAATTTATTAGAGGTACCAGGGGCATGATATTTTGCAACTTTCTTCCTAATTAAGTATGAATCTTCTAAGGCACTGTGATTGGATTCAGTTCAGGAGACTTGACTGACCCTGTAATTGATATGTGACATCAAATGGATCAGACACGTGAATCTTTACACCTGACTGACATAGCACTTCTCATGTATCTAAATCACTCTTGTCTTCATGCTTTCTTCAATCGACTCATGATATTCAATTTTAATGGTCTTATTTCAACCTCTGATATTTCTTTCACATAATACATTTCTATCTCTTCTAACCAAGCCTGCTATCTTATTTAGTAGGTGGCAAATAGTATGTAAATTGGGTACAGAGTGAGAAAAGGGAACCTAACAATAAGAACATATAAAGATTTTTCTGAGACATAAACAATACAGTGAGAATTGAGGTCAATCAGATACATTTTTCTCTTTTTTGTATTAAAAAAAAAAGAGAGATTTTCCTTCATACATGAAATCCAGTCTATAGTTTTTCCTCCCTCTACTATTCCCAGCTCTACCCAAACACCTCTCATCTTCCATGATCCACTACTCCCCTTCCAACAGAAAGTAGCAGGCCTTTATAAGACAAGAACCAAACATAATTGAACAAAAGACTGTAAAACAAGGCAAAAACCCTTACACTTAAACTGGAGAAGGCAACCCAACAAGAAAAGAAATGACTACAACGAGCAAGCAAAGAAAGAATCAGAGAAACAACCACAAAAAAAAAAAAAAAAAACCAGGAATTCTACAAAACCCACAAGCTAAGAGACATAACATATACACAGAGGACCTGGTGCAGACTCACAGAGGTCACATGTATGCCATGTCACTCTGCAAAACTATATGAACCCTACTAATTTTATTAGTGGGATGTGTTCTTCTGGTGTTCTCCACCCTCTCTGACTCAAACCATCTTTCCACCTTGTCTTAGTTAGACAAAATGCATGGCATTGATTTTGTGGTTTGATTGATATCCATGTTTTTCTTTGTGTAGCCTGCAAAGTACTGTCCCACACCAAAGTGTTTAGAACTTAGTGGTAGAGGCTCCATGCAGCTATCAACTTGAATTTTCCATGTTCAATGAATTGTGTTGATGTCCTGTATAATGGTGCTATGCTCTCTGAGAACTCCCTTCTTTCCTCTTAGAATATTCCTCTTTACATAAACTCATTGTGTTCACATATTGTATCTGGGTTAATAACTATTTTCCAGTATTGAGTAAGTATATACCATATTTATCTTTACGGGCTTGGGTTACCTCACTTGACATGATTTGTTTCTATTTTCAACAATTTACCTATAGAAGTCAGATGTCATTTTTTTAATAGCTGAGTATATTCCATTGTTGTAAATGTACCATGTTTTCTTTTTCTTAACCCATTCTTCTGTTGAAGGATATATATGCTATTTATAGAATATGGCTATTATTATTATTATTATTATTATTATTATTATTATTATTATATGTTGTAGCTATTATTATAAAATCACAGTGAACAGGCTTAGCCAAGTATCCATGTGGTAGAGTGATGTCTTTTTGGGGGTATAAGCCAAGAATGGTATAGCTGAGTCTTATGGTAGAAAACTTTACAGTTTTTCTTGAAACTGCTATGTTGCTTTCCATAGTTGCTGCAAAAGTATACACTCTCACCAGCAATGAAGAAGTGTTCCTCTTGCTCCACATCATTTGCCACATGAACTGTCACTTGTGTTATTGGTCTTAGGTCTTTCTATAGGAATGAGATAGAATCTCAGAATCATTTTGATTTTTAGATCTCTGATGGCTAAGGACGTTAAGCATTTTTAAGTGTTCCTTGACCATTTCAGACTTGTCTGCTTATATCTGTATACCATTTCTAAACAGGATTTTTTGCTTTTTTTGATATTTGATTTACTGAATCCCTTATATATTTTGGACATTATTTCTCAATTGGATATGGAGTTCATAAAAGTATATTTGCTATTTGGTAACCTGCCACATTGCGTATTGACAATGCCCCTTGTCTTACATAAGCTTTCAGTCTCGTGAGGTCCCATTTATTACTGCCTGTTTTATTGGAGTTCTGCTCAGAAATTGTCTCAGGCGCCAATGCATCCAAGGCTATGCTCCCCTTTCTCTCAATCAGACCTGGTGTTTCTGGTGTTATAATGATGTCTTACATATACTTGGACTTGAGTTAATGTTAAATACAAATCTCTTTGAGTTGTAGGTTATTTGATCACACTGTGAACCCCAAGATATTTGCTGAGGAAAAAAAAAAAAACAAAACAAAATTGTTTCTAGTTATGGTGTGGCTCAGCCCTTAACAAATACCTTTAGTCTCTTTGCCTGGAATACAGATGTTTATTTGGTACACATCTAACCCGAAGCAATGAATGTAAAGTTTGTAGGAGGAAGCAGCTATTATTGAAAGTGATGTCTAATTGTTTTACAGACAATATGGCAAATCAGAGAAAAATTTATCAGAATAGGATATGCCCATGTCTCATGAGAACAGAGAGGAGAGGGAAGCAACTTGTAGGAAAACTGCTCAGTTAGATCAACCTGAATATTTAAAAAAAAAATTTAACATCAGAATGGAATATGTTAAGTTGGGGAAGAGGTTTTGCCTTTGAAAGACTTTGGGTTCCATCAAACTGATAAAGGTCCAATCTGATTGGAAAAGTTTCCACAGGAATAGGACAATTTGTTGTAGTCTGACATAACTGTAGCCATTCTGTATATAGTCTTCTTGTTACTCATAAGGACAAATCAAGTTCATCCACACAAGGACCCAACCAAAAAGAGAATTTCAGACCAATCTCACTTAAGAATATCAATGTAAAAATAATAAAATTTTAGCAAACCAATTCTAAGAACACATAAAAACCATCTTTTACCATGAACAAGTAGGCTTTATCACAGGAATGCAAAGTTGGTTCAATATACAAAAATCTGTTTACATAATCCATGATAAAAACAAAATCAAAGGAAAAAAATCACATGATCATCTCCTTAGAAGCAGAAAAAGCATTTGACAAATTCAACATCCCTTCATATGAAATATATTGGAGAGATCAGGAATTCAATGCTCATATTTAATATAATAAAAGCAATTTACTGTACACCAACAGTCAATATTAAATTAAATGGAGACATACTTGAAGAAATCCCACTGAAATCTGGGACAAGACAAAGATGCCCACTCTCCCCCCCCATCTATTCAGTATAGTACTCAGTATAGTGCTAACTAGAATAGAAGAGAGAGAGAGAGAGAGAGAGAGAGAGAGAGAGAGAGAGAGAGAGATCAAAGGGATACAAACTGGCAAAGAAGAAATAAAGGTATCACTATTTGCAGACAATACTGTAGTATATTGTCTTAGTCAGGGTTTCTATTACTGGACAAAACATCATGACCAAGAAGCACATTGGGGAGGAAAGGGTCTATTCACTTACATTTCCACATTGCTGTTCATCACTGAAAGAAGTCAGGACTGGAATTCAAGCAGGTCAGGGAGCAGGAGCTGATGCAGAGGCCATAGAGAGATGTTCTTTACTGGCTTGCTTTCCCTGGCTTGCTCAGCCTGTTCTCTTATAGAACCCAAGACAACCAGTCCAGAGATGGTACCACCCACAAGGGGACCTCCACCCTTGATCACTAATTGAGAAAATGCCTTACAGTTGGATCTCGTGGTGGCATTTCCCCAACTTGCTTCTTGGTCATGATGTTTGTGCAGGAATAGAAACCCTGACTAAGACATACATAAGCAAGCCCCCAAATTATACCAGAGAACTTCTCCAGATGATAATCAACTTGGGCAAAGTGGTCAGATATAAAATTAACTCAAATAAATCAGTAGTCCTCTTTATACAAAGGATAAAAAGGCTGAGAAAGAAATTAGGGAAACTACTCGCTTCACAATAGCCACAAATAATATAAAATATTGTGGGGTAACTCTAAGCAAGCAAGTGAAATGTCTGTATGACCATAACTTCAAATCGCTCAAGAAAGAAATCTAAGAAGATAACAGAAAATGGAGAGATCTCCCATGCTCATGGATTGCCAGAATTAACATAGTAAAATTGAACATTCTACCAAAGGCAATCTGTAGACTCAATAAAATAGCAATCTAAATCCCAGCACAATTCTTCAAAGACATGGAAAGAACAATTTTCAAATTTATCTTGAAAGGCAGAAAACAAATCAAAACAAACAAAAAAACAACAAAAAAACAGAATAGCGAAAACAATTCTTAATGATAAAAGAACAGCTGGGGGAATCACCATCCCTGACCTCAAGTTTTACTACAGAGCAATAGTAATAAAAGCTGCATGGTATTCTTGGTATAGAAACAGACATGTTGATCAATGGAATAAAATTGAAGCCCCCAAAATAAAACCACATACTTATGGTCACCTAATCATTGACAATGACGCCAAAAATTTACAATGGAAAAAAGAAAGCTCTTCAAGAATGGTTCTGGTCTGTCTGTCTGTATGTAGAAGAATGAAAATAGACCCATATTTGTCACCTTTGTACAAAGCTCAAGTCCAAGTAGATCAAGGATCTCAACATAAAACCAGATACCCTGAATCTAATAGAAGAGAAATTGGGAAAGAGCCTTGATTTCATTGGCACAGGGGGAAATTTCTTAAACAGGACTCCAATGGCTCATGCTCTAAAATCAAGAATTGGTAAATGGGACCTCATGAAACTGGAAAGCTTCTGTAAGGCAAAGGACATATCAATAAGACAAATAGGCAACCTACAGACTGGGAAAAAAAACTTCACTAAACCCACACCCAAGAGAGAGCTAATATCCAAAATTTATAAAGAACCCAAGAAGTTAACCACCAAAAACCAAAAGAACTCAATCCAAAAATGGGGTATAAAACTAAACTGAGAATTCACAACTGAGAAGTCTCTAATTGCTGAGAAACACCTAAAGAAATATTCAAAGACCTTAGTGATAAGAGAAATGCAATCAAAATGACCCAAAGATATTACCTTACACCAATCAGAATGGCTAAGATCAAAACCTCAGATGACAACACATGTTGGAAAAGAGATGGAGAAAAAGGAACACTCGTCCATTGCTGGTGGGATTGCAAGCTGGTACTCAATCTGGAGGTTCCTCAGAAAATTGGAACTATATCTACATGAATACCCAGGAATAACACTCTTGAGAATATACCCAAAAGATGACCATACCATACCACAGGAGCACGTGTTCCACAATGTTCATTGGATCCTTGTTTGTGATAACCAGAAGCTGGAAACAACCCAGTTGTCCCATGACAGAAGAATGGATACAGAAAATATGGTTCATTTAAACAAATAAGTACTATTCAGCTATCAAGAATGTGGACATCCTGAGTTTTACAGACAAAAGGTTGGAACTACAAAATATCATCCTGAGTGAGGTAACTCAGACCCAAAAGGACATGCATAGTATATACTCAGTAATAAGTTGATTTAGCCACACACAAAAAAGTACAGAATATCCAAGATACAGTCCACAGGACTCAGAGAGGTCAAAAAGCTGAAGGTCCCAAGTGAGGATGCCTCAGTCCTACATGGGAGGGAGAAGAAAATAATCAGAAGGAGGGATGGAGGGAGGGATGCACCTGGGACGGTAATGGGACTCAGGGTCAGGAAGAGGGGAACCTGATCTGGTATTAGATGGGGGAAAAGGCTGAATCCCTGAGGGCCAGTAGAATGAATGGAACCAAGCAACCTCAGGAGGTAGGAGGTTAAGGGGAGACTCCAGAATGCACCAGAGACCTGGAATGTGAGATATTCTCAGGACTCAAAGGGAGGAACATTAGATGAAATGCCCTACAGTGGGGAGAGGAATCTTATATAACCCACTTCCAGCAGAAAGACAGGGCATCACGTGAGGGACAGGGTTGCCATCCTACTGTAAAAACTGTAACCTATAATTATTCTTGTCTGAAAGAACTAAAGGAATGAAAATGAAGAGGAGCCTGGGGAAAAGAAGGTCTAGAGAGAGGCCCAATGTGGGATCCATGTCAAGGGAAGGTCCCAAGGCCTGACACTATTACTGAAGCTATGAAATGCGCACAAAAAGGGACCTATCAAGGCTGCCCCCTGAAAGACCCAACAAGCAGCTGAAAGAGCTAGATGCAGATATTTGTACCCAACCAAAGGACAAAAGATGCTGACCCCTGTGTTTGAGTTAGGAAAAAGCTGGAAGAAGCCAAGGAAGAAGGTGACCCTGTAAGAAGACCAGCAGTTTCAATTAACCTGGATCCCCAAGGTCTCTCAGATACTAGACCACCAACCAGGCAGAATACACCAGCTGATAGGAGTCATCCAACACATATACAGCAGAGGACTGTGGGGGGTCTTGTTTAGTCAGAGATTTACTTAATCCTCAAGAGACTTGAGGGCCCAGGGAGTTTAGAGGTCTGGTGAGGTGTGAGGTGTAAGGGTGGGGACATCTTCAGGGAGACAGGGCAGAGATGAGGTATGGGAAGTGCAACAGTAGGAGGGTGAACCTGGAGGGGAATAAAATCTGGAGTGTAAAAAAAAAAAAAGAAGAAGAAGAATAGGGTACAAAATACCCATGAAAGGAGATACAGAGACAAAGTTTGGAGCCAAGATAAAAGGATGGACTATCCAGAGACTACCCCACCCAGGGATCCATCCCATCATCAGCCACCAAACCCAGACACTGTTGCACATGCCAGCAAGATTTTGCTGAAGGGACCCTGATAAAGTGGTCTCTTGTGAGGCTATGCCAGTGCCTGGCAAACACAGAAGTGGATGCTTGCAGTCAGCTATTGGATGGAACACAGAGTCCCCAATAGAGGAGCTAGAGAAAGTACCCAAGGAGCTGAAGGGGTCTGCAACCCTATAGGTGGAACAATATGAACTAACCAGTACCCCCAGAGCTCCTGTCTTTAGCTGAATATGTAGCAGAAGATGGCCTATTTGGCCATCACTGGGAAGAGAGGTCCCTTGGTCTTGCAAACTATATATGCCCCAATACAGGGGAATGCCAGGGCCAAGAAGTGGGAGTGGGTGGGTAGGGGAGCAGGGGCGGGGAACTTCCGGGATAGCATTTGAAATGTAAATAAAGAAAATATCAATAAAAAATCAAAAAGATTAAATAAAAAAGAATATAGAAAAATAATAAATACAAATAAAAAGGAAATCATTTATGTAGTACTAATGATTTTTCTAGGAGGTATCCTAAGAAATTTGAGAATTCTTTTATATATTAGCTTTACATGATGCTTAAAACAGCCCTATACCATAAATTATTCTTTTTTCTTTTACTCTGATTCAGAACATTAGAAACACAAATGAGGGGATTAAAGTTAATGAGCTCAAAATTCCAGAGTGAGGAAAGGTTGGTGGTGAATGAATCCAGGAAGCTGTGATCTAGTCACTTCTTGAACTTGTTAAGATTAACATCAGGATAACAGAAAAGAGCCTGAATCAACCTACTCCTGAATACAAGAGGAAGGGAATATTTGTTGTTCCCCAAATTCTTGGCATAAGCATCAAAAGAAGAAAAATCTCATGAGAAAAGCATTTTACTGAAATATTTGTGGCTTTAAACCTCTCTGTTTCCTGTGCCATGTAATAGTTAATAATATTTAGCAAAGTTGTGAAACACCAGCAGAGGCTAAACACAGACTTGAGATAACAGTGATACACTTGAAAGAATCACACTGTGTGTGCAAGTGTCTGTTGGTGCATATACATTTGCGAGTACATGCTTAGGTGTATGGAAGGATGTTGGTATATGTCTATGTGCAAATAGTATAACAGCTGATGCTAGATATCGTTTAACTCTTTCCACTGTAGATTCTTAATGGTATCTCTCTGAACTTAGTACTCACAATTTTGGCTAGGTTTTCTGTTCATCTAGTACAAGAGGTTCAGTTCTCTCTGATTATACCTTATTTCAGCAATGGATTCATATGTGAGCACCACTTTCCTTATCTTTATGAAATTTTGGATATTTAAAACAGGACCTCACATTTACAGAGCAATCCTTAGGCACTGAGCCATTGCTAAGTACCTAGCACATATTTTTGAGATGTTTCAGAACTCTGGTCAATGTAATGGTTAGGAAAAAAGGATCAGGGGAATGCAATATTTATGATGAATGGGAGTAAAAATGAAGTTACCAGATATTCTTAAAGCTAGGAGTGCATGAAAAATCTGATTATTAACAATGCATAAAACTACAACTATGGTTTCTTTCAACCATTCTTTGCAATGATGGGGCTCTTTTTACTTCTGGGTACAGTTAACTTACAAAAGACAAAACTTCCCAGTGGACATAAAGATATATTCTTATAAGACAGTTTAATAGCTACACAATTAACCAGGAATGAATTTTTCAGATTTTCTGTTAAGATTATAAATATATAGGGATTTAGGTAAAAGATATTCATTAAACTTTATACATGGTTAATTAATATTTAAAGTTTAGGTTTGATTGCTATATTTGGCTTCATTGAATCCCCTATTAGCTGCTAAATTATTTAGGAGCAATTAGTTACTGAGATGAGATTGTGTATATCCAAAACCTCAAGGAAATGTTGACATCAGTGGTTTTCAATTCTTTTTGATTTGTAGCAAATATACAATATTGTCTATGGTTCTTAGAAGTTACTTAAAATTTCTTTGCCTTTGTTGGGTTATTTTTCTTGGAGAGAAATAAAACACTTAATTACCTTAAATATGAGTACCAACAGACCAGAAAGAAAATAAGAAAAAGAGAGGAGGAGGAGGAGGAGGAGGAGGAGGAAGAGGAGGAGGAAGAGGGAGAGGGGGAAGGTAGAGGAGGAAGAGGAGGAGGAAGAGGAGGAAGAGGAGGAAGAGGAGGAAGAGGAAGAGGGAGGAGGAAGAGTTCCTTCTCAGTCTAGTATGAAGAGATAATGGTTTTATTGGGACTACATTCACAGTTATACTGTTATCCAACAGTAATTTCATAGTAAGAAAATCTCATCCCCAAATAAATGATAAATATTGGAAACTACAATGTGGAAATCTGACCCTCAATTAACTATCCATCTCTTATAAACCTGACCAGAAATCTCCAAGACCACATAGCTGGTGTGTAGGAGTGAATTTTAGTTAGACATACTAATTCAGAGTTCATGAGCTCCAACACTGTTTCCAATGTTTGCTTGTTTTTCTTGGAAATGTTAAGAGCTTTACCATAACTATTGATCAAGTTGTCATTGATTTGTTTACCTCATTGTCATCTGTATGAGGATAATATGTTCAACAAATCAGCAGGACAATTTGTACCTTAGAGGTCAGTGTTATATCAAGTCTTGAGGGCATAGCTTCTGTTTTATATTGATTTTGAGAATGGATAGATCAGTAGATATTGTCTCAGTCTTTATCAACATTACAAACAGTATGAAAGTTCATTAAAAATATCTATGAGTGCAGTAGAGAAATGGCTCACCAGGTAAAACATTCCCAGCACAATCATAAGGACCTGAGTGTAGAAGTCAGAAATCAGTTAAAGCCAGGTCATGTAGAACATATTCATAATTCCATCCCTCTCCTGGTTAGATAAGAGGCACAGAATTCCTAGAAGTTCTTAGTTCATTTAGATTGGAATATGAAGTCAATAATTGCATCAAACAAATATGAAGGTTAAGAAAAACATTAAAGGCTATTGTCTAAATGCTATATATGCACAATAACAAATACATGTAACATCCAAATTTTCTCTCTCATTCTTTCTCTCTCTCCCTCTCTCTTTCTCTCTCTGTCTCATACATGCATTTGCACATGTACAAATAAAATATGCACAAGTGAATATATTATTAAAACCAAAGGAAAATATACATATATATTGTATTAGAGTAATTCTGAAATAATTATGATCATAAAGGGGCCAAAATACAATACTGTGCTTTCGAGAGATTAAATGTAACTGTGTTAAATGTCCATTTTTGTTGATAAATGAAGATTATCTTTTAATTAAATTGTAATTAATTATATATTTGATATGTTTCAACATATATTTAGAGTAATGACTTTTATACTATCATGGAATATATATCTATTAAGTAATCATATTTATAAAAATGAGAAGTGTTAGCATTAATATCACAAATGAAGTCTACTACAAAAGAAAACCTTATAGAAATCAGCTTCATATAGATAATTATAAAATTGTAAGTATGATGGAATTTATACAGCTGTCTGAGGGTTATAAAAATTTCAACAGGTTTAATTAGCTGTAGGTAATCTTTCTCTGCCTTTTATTCTCTGTCTGTTCTTCACCCCTTATCTCCCTCATATCACTCATGTTTAATCTGGAGGCTGAGCCACTAGTCCATTATTTGAAAACACAAGACAGCAGATTACTAATAACATAGAAAGAATAAAGCATTCAAAATACTTTGATTTATTCAAAATATTTTTGGGTAGAGGAAGTTTAATCCATTAACTTGGCTACTCTGATCACATCCAAGGACCTCCTGGGTCAGTGTTATGTGACTGGAGTACAGACACATCCTTTGGAAACTCTTTTGATCCCTCAGGATTAAGTGCTTCGGCACTTACATTTAATGCCTAATAATGACTTCAAATTTACGGTAGACAAAACGATGAATTAGAGAAACATAAAAAGACATCAGTGAATTGTACATAACCCAAATGAACTCTTACTAGACAATCATTGACAAGAGAGTCCTATAGACATATGATTCCTCACCTGGGAACACAAATGACTGATAGGAAAGAAGGGATGGAGAGCCCTCTGAAACCAGTTAAGCCCTGTGAGCTCCATTTCACTTGACAATGCTTTGAATTCTCCTCTTCCATTGTTATTTTTGTCACCACTCAGCATAAAAAATAAAAAAAATTCCATTAATTGAAATTGTGCACATGGTATGTTTCTATAGTTACAGCCACCAAAATGAAGACTGGCATCTGAATCTTGAGAAAACTGAGCGGCTGCATCCAGCAGCTGATGGAAACAGATGCAGAGACCCACAGCCAAGGGATATGTGTACTATTCTATAAAAGTAACATTGTTCCAGTGGTCACATCTTGTAGCTACATCTTAATTTCTAGCACCTTAATATGGGGATTTACTCAGCAAGAGCTTGATGAAGAGCAATTAGTTAAGATCATATTTGAAGAAGGTGGTCCAACAATCAAATGTAACTGATACTTCTTAAAGAAACATGTAGAGTAAAATTAAAAAGTATCATTTTCATACTATCATATGATCTCAGAAAACATAAAGCACATTTAAAAATATAATGAAAAGAGAACAATGATCCAACATTTATTTTTGGTATATACAGTAAGGATATTCTACTTGTATTAGATATTGAAAAACATTCTTTTTACAAGTTAAATAGGATTTGACTTTTTCTTTCTAAACATTAAAATCGTAACAAATCCTATGAACTTTCAGTAGTAAAGTCCTCATTACATCCTTGGGTAACAGTCCTTTTCCTTTATGGTTAGAA
Source organism: Mus pahari (assembly GCF_900095145.1). Lineage (NCBI taxonomy): Eukaryota > Metazoa > Chordata > Mammalia > Rodentia > Muridae > Mus > Mus pahari. Next base: position 47,915,449 of record NC_034602.1, read on the forward strand.
CAATGTCACATGTAAGGTAAGGATTTCTTTAGAGTTTTCATTTCCTCGATGATGTGAATATAAATCAAAGTTAGATTATTTTACAGTAGTATCTTGGGAAACAAAATACCTTAGATAATGATGACTTCCAATTTTTTTAACAGATCAGCCACTAGGACATATGGTAGCAGACATATATTGGCCAAGAGTTCATGGTAAAATGAGGAAGGATTCTATCACAGTTGAAGAGGAAACAGAAAGAGCTAGGGAGAGAGAGAAAGAGAGAGACAGAGAGACAGAGACCAAGACAGAGAGAGACAAAGAGACCTTTATGGTCTTACATAATGGTCATATTTTGCCTATAAATGATGTTTATAACTAGAATAAAAAATGCATTGACTACCACAGATCCCCAGCTTTGCAAATATTCAATAATCTTTAAGCTATCGAATTAAGCATGATCATTGGAAAGATGAATTGAAATACTTATCAAACAACATTATTGGCATTCATTATGCTCACCTCATCTTACAATGAGTAACTGAAATTTAGGGGTCTAATGACTTGAAATTGAAGTGGAATCTGCATTGCAGTCATTACTTCTATTACCGTTCATCTTTTTATTCTCAGCACACGGTACCCCATAGATTGTGTGGTTTTTGAGTTTTCTGAGAATAAAACATATAAAGTAGAGAATGAACCCTAATAGAAGTGATAAGAACAACAGAGAATGAGATAAAATATCTATGTAATAATATGGACCTTCTCTGTGCCTTGTTTTTGCTAATTGTCTTCATTTTCAAGCCTAGTTAATCTTCGTATACTTAAAAATCTGTAGAAAAGTCCTATGCAACATATTTTCAATGAACTAGTTTTTATATTTTCAGTGGATAAACCAAGCAGCAGACCAGGCCCAGGTGTTCCACATGAGAGAGGCTTATTATGTGGGAATTGGGGTGGGGGAGCAGCAAAGCAGGTAGAAGGGTAGAGAAGAGGAGAGAGAGAGAAAGAGGGGGGAAAGAAGAAAGAGGTGGAGGAGAAGAGAAGAGAGCAAGGAGGGGGTGGCTTCTTATTTTATACAGAAAATGACATCACACCAGTGAGGGCTAGAACTGAGCTAATTGGATCGTGGGATAGAAAGTCATTGTCCTGGCAATGCAGGTCAAGGGTCACATGGTTAGGCCAGGGCTTGGAGTATCTTTGTGCTAACATTCCTCCCTTCTTGTTATTATAAAAAGAAGGGGAGAGAAAAAGAGGGGAAACCAATCGTGAAGAGGGAATAGGGGTGTCATGTCTCTTAAGCTACTTCCTGCTGTTTAGGGGAGTCATCAATTTTCAGGGTATATCTGGTCTTCACCATTAGAGTCCATTTGGTAATCATCTATGGGCAGCGGCTGGTAATCCTGTAACAGGAGTTAATTGACAGTTTAGTTTGGTTAGTAATTTTTTGTAATTGTCACTGAAGGAATGTAGAGACAAGATTAATAAGACAAGGGGCGATTGAGACATATTGTCTCTGGATGTGGATGGTACTTACTGGGAACTGGGCTGAGTTTTGTGGTAAAGCTTACCAGCAGCTCCTATTTCCCACATGGGATCCCATGGGTCTGGAATGTAGAGGAAGAGTGTCTTTTGGAACCAATAGAAGTGATTAGAGGACCATGAGATCGGAGTGGCAGCTGGGGCTGGTCGGACAGCCGTTGGCAGCATATTATACTTCTGCTTGTGAACCCTCTCATCTCTCCCATGGTACACTTTGAAGACCAGTGCCAGGACTTCTGCCTGTGGAGTCAGGGGTCCCTTCTCCGATTTTTTAAGTTTAGCCTTTATGTCGGGGTAACTCTGGGAAAAGAAGCAAGTCATTAAGAGCTATTTACCCTCTGTGCTCTCAGGGTCCACATTGGTATACTGCAATAAAGCCCCTTTAAGGCATTCTAAAAACTGAGATGGATTTTCCTGTTTATCTTGAAGGTTTTCAAAATTTGTCGGCTTTAAAGCTGCTTTTCTCAGACCCGCCAAAAGACATGTAACAAATCTGTCCCTGGCTAGAGTACCACCTGGGGAATTAAAATTCCATTGAGGATCCAGGTCACGGACTGTCTCCGCTCTGATTGGATGTGCTCTGTTTGGTGAATCTTGTCTGCATGCGCTCTTGCTTGTTCCCAAACTTGCTTGCGTTCCCCGAGAAGCAAATTGTTAGTAAGTATCATGTTTATATCATGAAAAGTCAAGCTGTATGGCTGAGTGATATACTGGAATTCTTTGATAAAGGCAGAGGGATTAGAAGTATAGGAGCCCAATCTGTTTTCTATCTGAGAGAGTTCACTCAGTGAGAAGGGGACATGCACTCTGACCAGACCATCTACCCCTGCAACCTCCCTTAAGGGAAGGACAGTTGCTGGGTCAGGTTCTTCTAGGGGTGGAGAGCTTGGGGTTTTGGTCATGGGCAAGGTAGAATGTTTGAAGGGACCTGCAGTCAGTGCAGAAGGAGGAGAAGAGCTGGGGGTGACAGGCCCTGGGGAGTCTCAGTGGGGGAAAACCGAGGTAGCAGTTTGGGTTCTAAATGGCATAGAAACAGGCCTATGGCAGATAGGAGGTGGTTTGTAAGCTGGGTCCAGTACCGTAGTATCATCCAATGGGAGTTGTGCAGGGTTCATTGCTAACAGGAGTAGAGTTGGAGAGCAGGAAGAACACATAGCAGGATTGGAACGAAGATAGATGAAAGATTTTGCATAGGTAACCTCTTTCCATTTACCAGTTTGCTGGCAGTATGTACTAGGATCCTTATAACAACTGGATCCAGACCTTATTGTAAAGAATCTCAGTTTTGATGCCTTTAAAGGACGCATGAACTTTAAGGACTCAGGTTTTCTAGAAGACATCCCAGAGGTGTATCTGGGGGTACATCTGAGGACACGTGGTTGCCCATGCTCTAGAAGTTCCTGGTGTTCTTAACAGTGTCTGAGAGAACAACTCAGAAACCAAAAAGGAAATCAGGCTGGCTAGAGGGCCCAAGTCATCATGAGGACATCTAGTGGCTACCAGTAAGTCCTGGACTTACTGTGGGAAGTGCTCCACCCTGGCCAGGGATTTCAACCGACCCTCTGGGGGCCTGTATGGAAAGAGCAGCTTCTGAGAGAGCAAGATCATGGGCAGTGTCTCTGTTATGTCGGCTGGGTGTAGCCCCCTAGTTCTTGGGCTGAGCTGGCCAGGCTCTGTTCCGGGAACTGGAGGCTACTCCCTACCAACAGGCCCTGACAATAGTGTGCTGGTGTCTGCATGCGAGTTTTTAGCAAACCAGTAAAATGGGAGTGTGAAAGCCCAGCCTATAAGGCATGTGGGCTGTGCCCCAGGACAGCCACGGGTCACATGGTGGAAATGGCAGGAAGTCGCACTCCTTTGTGTGAGCCCTGGTCATTTCTCAGGCAACCTGAGAATGGGGACAAAGGCTTAATGGTGGTTGATCACCTTTGACTGGGATTTAAAAACACAGCAGGAGGTGGGGTCACCAAGAGTTCTGGCTCAGAGGAGAAGGCGAAGTTTTGAGCAGAGCCACTGTGCACAAAGCCAGTGGGAATCTTACTGTGGATGCCATGTTCAGTACCCACCGCTGCATCCGCTGGGGTGCCCCTCGGGCACATTGGGCGCTAGTGGCTGCTGGCTTTTCCACTTAATTCATTCCCGGGTTTTGGCACCAAAACCAAAATATTTATATTTTGAGTGGATAAACCAAGCAGCAAACCAGGCCAAGGTGTTCCCCGTGAGAGAGGTTTATTATGTGGGAATGGGGTGGAGGGGAGCGGCAAAGCAGCTAGAAGGGTAGAGAAGAGGAGAGAGAGAGAAAGAGGGGGGAGAGAAGAAAGAGGTGGAGGAGAAGAGAAGAGAGCAAGGAGGGGATGGCTTCCTATTTTATACAGAAAATGACGTCACACCAGTGAGGGCGGGAACTGAGCCATGTGGATTGTGGGTTAGAAGGTCGTTGTCCTGGCAACGCAGGTCATTTTCACATGGTTAGGCCAGGGCTTGGAGTATCCTGGTGCTTACACTAGTCATTTCAGAATAAATGAAGATTGAAAAAGTTAATATTAAATTTCATTTAATATAGATACATGAAATAGTTGAATGGAACTGAATCAGCAAATCCCTAATTCAGTCAATCCATAGGCTCGAGATGCATCTAGATAAAATAGTGCCTGAATTCCCAAATTTGTAAAGTGATCCTGGCTCCTTCTCTATCAAGTACTTAGTAGAAAGGCTTTGGCCTAAGGGCCTTTGTCATGATAAATCCATTCTCTCCAGACACAGATTTCCTCTGTTTCCTTGCTGGTCTACTCTGGAGAACATGGGCCTTGATGGGGATATTAATAGGCCTTTCTTGCCTGAAGGCAGTTTTGCTTTTTCATAGTCAATAGACACTAAAGTGTTGGCACAGAAAGCATGGCCTGAAACTCCTTCTGAATGTAGACCCACTTTTCTCTGTCTTGCATGCTTGAGGATAAATTCTGTTTTTTGTTTTTTTTTTTTTTTTTTCTCCATTTTTTGTGTGTTTGTTCATTTTACAGTTCGATACCTCTGCCTTTGTTAGCATCATTTATTTATTTAGCACTGTCAATTTTACTTCTAGTTTTACAAATGAGGAAAAGTCCTGACTCAGGCAAGCCACAGTTCAGGGTGCATGTCTCGATACATCTCAAGTCTATGGCTTGCCTGAATGATCAAAATGTATCTGAATTTGGAAATTGTTTTAAATAATAAAAGAGCAATATGAATATAAGGAGAATTGATGTTAATAATGAAAAATATGATTTGAAAACACAAACTGAGTAAAGTCCAGCACAATATTCCAAAATGCAAATGGAAAGTAGGGAGAACACATACTCCAGGATTTCCACATACTCTTTTGGAGACAGATGAAGAGGGGAATATGAGAGGCTCTTTAAGTAGAGCACTGGGAATGTAAAGGAGTAATACTTGAGAGAAGAGAGTTAAAAATAGAATCTTAGGTCACATAAACTGTGTTAAGACATCTAGGATTTTACTTTCAATGAAAAGCAAATGGTTTTTCGTCATGAAAGTGTCCACAATGGATTGATACATTTTAGAAATCATAGCATTAAAAAAAAAAATCAGCACAAACACTTTTATAGAAGGTACCTGCAATGATTTTATTAATGCCTGTAGGGTCCCCCATAATCCCCAATGATTACCAGAGAAAATTACATGTACTAACAATCAGTAAATATTTTTAATTAAAAAATTAAAATTAAAATGTTATGCATGTCATAGCTCATAAGGAAAAATATGTACCAAATTCATTAAGGATGGGAAACCACAATGTAGTCTACAAATAGCAAAGAAACCATACAAATAACAAAAGGTTTGTTGGTAACATGAAAATGGAAGGCTGTGGATGTCTCTCTCCCCTTCTCTCTGTCTCCTAAGCAAACTCTTATGAATCAATGTGCCCTTCCCCATGTCCTGAGCAGGCCAATCAGACCTGAATTGTTTGCCATCATCAGTCATCCCCAGACCTGCTTGGAGTCTCCTGACCTGTCTACCTGCAATTTCCTGCTGTAGCAGACTGCCCACTGTGCTGCTGAGCTTGTTTTACAACATAATCTGGCTGAAACAAAGGGTTGGCCTTTGGGTTTCATATGCAGAGCTGAAAATTAAACTTTGAGCTTTGATGAGAAAAACTTTGTCTTGGATGGGAGAAAAATTCTTCTCTTGCCCACCCATTCTATTTCATTTTCAGCCTTCCTTTCAGGTATACCCAGTTCTCTATGGCCACTGGATGGCTACAAATCAAAGTATCCTATGATCTAAAAGACCAAGGAATCTGGTAGCATAATGTAGCATGAGGCTAACGTCCTGAACACCATAGGAGCTAATGACATAGATCTCACCACAGCTTCTAGAAAGTAAAAATAACATCTTTGTGTTTGTCCGGTTTGAGATGGAGAATAAAGATTCAATTTAGCTTTCACATTAATGTACACAGACTCTTCACTTTAATAATTTTATCTATTGATACTTGATAGTTTCTTGAATGCAAAATTACGTTCAAATTGAGAAGATCACTTTCCCATGGTCTTCTGTTCCCAACATTGTTTGTGACTTCTTTAGAAAAACCAACAAACCACAACAATAACAAATTTCCAGCTTTGCTTGTTCTTTTATAAAACCATGAACTGCTTCTTTGTAAAGATATTTCCTAAAGTTCCCAGAAGTCATATCAAGTGTCCAGAATCCGGACGCCGTTTACTCATGTGTACATGTCCCAACTCCCACATACAGACACAAAAATAACACTAAATGTAAATATTAGTAAAATTTAAATATGTCAGATAATCTTTTTTCTTCATTATTTAGTCTCTTTACAACCTGACCCCAGCCAGGTCCCTCCTTTCCTCAAAGTCCCACCCGTCTCCCATTCTCCCATCCCTTCTTCCTCAGAGAATGGGAACACCCTCCTCCCCACCCCTGGTGGGTACCAAGCCACCCTGATACGTCAAGTCACATTAGAACTAAGTATATCTTCTCTTTCTGAGGTCAAACAAGACAGCCCAGCTATGGGACTGAGATCCAAAGACACACAACTGATTCAGAGAGAGTCCTTGTCCCTACTGTCCCCACTTTTATTGTTAGGGACTCACATTAATAACAAGCTGCACATCTGTTACATCTGTGCAGGGAGCCTAGTTCCATGCCATGCATGCTTTTTGATGGTGGTTCAGTCTCTGTGTGCTCCCACAGGCCCAGATTAGTTTACTCTATAGGTCCTACTGTGGTATTCTTGATCCTCAGGCTCCTTTGGGCTCTGGGTCTCTGCATCTGTTTCCATCAGCTTCTGGGTGAAGCCTTTCAGAAGACAGTAACGCTGTACTTCTGTCTGCAAAGATAGCAGAGCATCATTAATAGTGGCAGGATTTGGCTCTCTCTCATGGGGAGAGTGTCAAGTAAGGCCAGTAATTACTTGACCATCTTTCCAATCTCTGCTCCATCTTTATTCCTTTATTCCTAGTAGGCAGGACAAATTTTGGTTGGGAGGTTTTGCTGCTGTGTGTCTAAAAAGTACAGGGTTTTAAAACATTTCTCTCTCTTACTTCTATCTGTAAAACTGTTTCCTTTTTTTTTTTTTTTGTATGTTTTTAGCTATAGCAAGCATGGAACATGTAACATAAGATAATTTCACTGTCTAAATTTAAGAACGTTAATGGTATCATATTACATGTATGTGTTTGTTATTATTCATAAGTTATCACATTTCACAGCATAAGAAACATTTTAAACATATAACTGTCATTGTTTTTTTAGTGTATTCATGATGCTGTACAAGAGCTACCATGTAATTCCACATCATTTCTATTAGTCCCTCAAGAGACTCCATTCTTATTAAGTTAGTCTCTATTCCCTGGCAACTCAATCTACTCTTTATCTCTAATGAGTCTATCATCTGTCTAAAATGGATCAATGATGCAAATAATTGTATAAGCAAAATGCACAGATAATTTCACCAGGGTTAATGTTTGACATGAGTTTTGGAAAGCACAAAGTTGAGCTCAAATAATGACATCGTAGGCAGAAATGACTCTCTTCAGTGCATGTTAGAAGTTAGAATAACTGAGCAGATCTCTAAATAGAATAGATTTTTGGCGTCCAGGACATTCCAGAAGGAGGGAATCTTAAAAGCAAAGAGTTTTCAACAAGCCCTGAAGGATTGACAGCTTTGAACTAAGCAAGAAATTAAGTAGAAAATTGTAAAGTGTTGATATCAAGCAAAATGGCTGCTTTCCAGGAAGTTGCCCAGTGGGTACATTCAAATCATTTTCTCACCTCCTTTGGTGGAAATTTTCTTAATATTTTTAAGTTCCATACCTTCATTTTATAAAATATTGAAATGGTACCTGATTCATACTGAGCTTACATGGTGTGTGTGTAATAGAACATACTTCACACTGTGGTTACAGTCCAGTGCTTATGTAAAATAAAATGAACTTACCAGGAACCTTAGCACTTAAGAAATACTTACTAAGATCTTTTCATATCTATAATCAATTGTGCATGTTTCAGTGGCATATGCATGATGCCTAGGTTGTGGTAAGTTGAAATGGAATGGTAAACCTGTAAAAGGGTTTTTGGTGACAGAAATCTATCAAGAGTGGTAGCTTAGCCTGTAATACCTCCAGCAAGTCCTTGTGGTCATTTGACATTTTCCATTCACCTTACTTCTACTTCCTCCTTGCTTCTTGTTCCTCCCAGTTCCTCCCTAGCTGTCTTTCTATCTGGGTTTATACTTTTTCTGTCTCTCCTATAGAGATCAGACATCTAATTTATAAGAATAAAATAAAATTAATTAATTAAAAATTGAAATATGACACAACAACAAAACAATAGAAAGAAGGGGGAAAAAACAGCACATGAAACCTATATATGAGGAGAGACATACACTCTTTCACACACAGAAAAACGTCAGACCAGACTCCACAAAATACATGCAAAGGGCCTGTAAGGTATAAACAAACAGACAGACAAACAACAGCAAAGAGAAAGAGCTATGATTTAGCATCATGAGACACTGAACCCCCAAAGATGCCTTTGAGTTAGCTTCATTGGCCTTCTACTTTTATACCTGTGACATCTTTGCATGTTGCATGTTACTATAATTACAAGTGGCTTCTGGCTTAGGAACAGGTTGTTTGTCAAAATTTCTCTTCAGCTTTAGACCACATCTTTTCCAGACCAAACAGATCTTGTACATGAAGCCCAGTCTCTGTATGCATCAGCCCTGTTGTATCTTACAGACTTCTTCAAATTATCTCTTGCAATAGAAACGAAAGGGACATTCTCCAATTCCTTTTGTGCTGCCACAGACTCTCTGATACCTGAAGCACATAAGGAAGCATCAAAGAAAGAGAACTTCAGCTGATTTCTTGTGAACATAGATAAAATTTCTCAATAAAATGTTGACAAATCAAATCAAGAACACATCAAAAAGATTATCCATTATTATTAAGCGAGCTTCATCCAGGAGACACAGGAATGGTGACATATATAAATGAATATATGCAATCCACCACAGGAATACATGGAAAGACACAAACCACATCATTATCTCATTAGATAAAACAAAGGCCTTTAAAAAAATTAATGAAAAAGTTCTAGAGAAATTAGAGATTAGAGTCAAGGGAAATTTCTACATAATAAAAGCAATTAACAACAGGCCATAGTAACATCAACTTAAAATGGAGAAACTCTAAACAGTTCCACTAAAATCAGGAAATAAGATAAGGTTGTCCACTATCTCCATATCTATTCAATATAGTACTTGAAGTCTTTGTTTAATTTGGTAAAGAAAATTTAATTTATCTCAGATTATGTCAGTTTAATAATATGGGGCATCCAAATCAAGGAAATGTCTTTAAAGTAGATAGTAACTACTTTTATATTTTTAATTTATATTTTAATTTTTTCCTTTTTATGCCTATTTTATTTATTTACATTTCAAATATTATCCTCCTTCCAGTTTCACCTCCACAATCCCCCTGTCTCCTTGCTTCTATGAGGGTATTCCTCAATCCACCCACTCACTCCTGCCTCAGCGCCCTAGCATTCCACTACACCAGGTCATTGAGCTTCCACAGGACCAAGGGGTTCCCCTCCCATTGATGTTAGATAAGGCCATCCTCCAAAGTTTTAAATATACCAAATAAGACAACTGAAGGAGACCCAGAAAATGGCAAATTAGAAAGGGAAAAGGTCAATATATCTTTATTTGCAGATTATATGATAGTATGCATGCGACCTTAAAAATTCTACCAGAGAACTCCTATAGCTAATAAATAGTTTCATAAATGTAGCATAACAGGATCCCCGTAGAGACTTTATCCAGTGGATAGGCACGGCCCCCAGTTGAGGGATGGGGCTACCCACCTACCTCAAAAATATTAATTCAGAATTCCTCCTATCCAGGAAATACAAGGAAAAAGAGTGGAGCAGAAATTGAAGGAGAGGCCATCCAGAGATTGCCCCACCTAGGGATCTAGCCCATCTGCTGACACCAAACACTATTGCTGATGCCAATGAGTGCTTACTGAGAGTACCCTGGTATAGATGTCCCCTGAGAGGCTCTGCCAGAGCTGGACAAATACAGATGCGGATGTACACAGCCAAATATTGGACTGAGCGTGGAGACCCCAATGGGAAAGTTAGGGCATGGATTGCAGGAACTTAAGGGGTTTGGAAACTCATTGGAAGAAAAATAACAACCAAATACCCCAAACCTCCCAGAAACTAAACTCCCAACCAAAGTGTATATCGGGATACCCAGGGCTCCAGCTGGTAATATAGCCAAGGATTGCCTTATCTGGCATCCCTGGGATGGGAGACCCTTGGTACTTTGGAGGCTTATGATCCAGGATAGGAGAACTCTAGGCTGTTGAGGCAGAAGTGGGTGGACAGGTGGGGAAGTATCCTCATAGAGGCAGGGGAAGAGAGCAGGAGTTGGGGGCTTGTGGAGAGGAAACTGGAAAGGGGGATAACATTTGAAATGCAAATAAATAAAATAACTAATAAAATCAGTAGCCATTCTATATGTAAATTAAAAATGAATTAATAATAGCAGGGAGACAAAACTTTTAATAATAGCCCCATATAAAATAAATATCTTGGGAGTAACACTAACCAAGCAAGTGAAAGACTTATATTTAATGTTTAAATCTTAAAGAAAAAAATGAAGAAGATATCAGAGATGGAAAATCTCTTATGCGCATAGATTGGTGAGATTAATATAGTAATATAGTACAATTACTATTAATATAGTAATATAGTAAAATGACCATTCTACCAAAAGCAATCTCCATACTGAATGCCATTTCCATCAAAATATTTCAACACAATTCTTTACAGATGTTGAAAGGTCTGTTTCCAACTTGTATGCAAATAAACAAATCCAGGATAGCCAAATCACTACTAGAGATGTCACTATTCTGGATATCCAATTGTATTACAGAGCTATATGAACATTTCCTAAGTAACTTAAGAACTGAGTAAATGATTTTCTAAAGTGGAAGAGCATAATAATGGAAAATATATATAAGAATGAGTTAAAACTAGTTCAAGTTGCTTAAAGATGGATGCCACTAGAACTCAGTTCATGACATGGCATTGAATCTTGACCAGGGCTCTAGCTAATCCCAGAGATGCTTGCCTCCCCCGACAATTTCTGTTCTCTCTCGTGTCCCTCTCCCCATACCTGTTCCCCATCTGTGTCCCACTCCTCGCCTTCTCTTCCACTCAGTTCCCTCTCTCCATTTACCTCTGATGTCTATTTTATTTCCCCCTCTGAGTGAGATGCACGCATCTTCCCTTGGACCCTCCTTATTACCTAGTTTCTTTGGGTCTGTGGATTGAATCCTGTTAATCTATTACTTTATGACTAGTGTCCACTTATAAGTACATACCATATGTGTCTTTCTGGGTCTGGGTTACCCTACTCAGAATGATAGTTTCTAGGTCTATCTATTTGCCTGCAATTTCTTGATGTCTTTGTTTTTAATAGACCTGGAGTGGCGGAGGAGACTTCAGGGAATCTATGGTGATGACCCTATGTCAGATTCCTAGCTGCTGGGGATGTGGCGATAGAAGTGGCTACCTTCTGTAGCTAGGTAAGATTTTGAGTGAAGAGAGATGGACACCAACTCACCTACAACACCATCGATCCCAAAATTTGTCCTATCTACCACATGCATAGGGTTACAGATGGAGCAGAGATTGAGAGCACGCCCTAGCTAGCATGCATCAGATCTTTACACAGAGAATCACATGACTTGGGACCTTTCATATCTTCTTCCTTTTTAGAAATGATACTATGTACCATTGTGATATAAAATCATATGAACTTGTTTCATGTAACATGTGTTATAAGAAATTGTAACTGTATGAAGTAATGCAAATGTTGGCAAGAAACAGTTATTGTACTGTGCATATATTATTTCCTTTTTTGTGGACCAAATGTATTAGTTGCTTAAGAGAAGAGTAGTTATGTTGCTGAGCGTCAAATCCATCAATGTACTAAACCTATAAATTAGCTTTACTTTTGTCATATATAAAAGATAAAATTCTAATTCTTTTTCTCAGAAAAAAGCAAGAGAGAAAGAACAGGCAACCAATGACTGGCCAAACTTAAGACCCATCTCACAGGAGAGGGCCAAGCTATGATGTTATTAATAAATACTCTGCTATGCATTCAGACAGAAACATACACAACTGTCTCTTGTGAGGCTTCATCTAGAAGCTGATGAAATCATCACACACTGCTCAGGGAGCCTTGTGGAAGAGTAAGGATTATGCAAGGTGGAGAGGTCAGAGACACCACAAGAAGATCTACTTTGCCAAGTAACCTAGCCTCATGGGGGCTGACAGAAAATGAACCACCAAACAAAGAACATGTAGGGGCTTGACCTAGTCCCCCTTCACATTGGTAGCAGATGTGCAGCTTGGTCTTCAAGTGGATCACCTAACAATTGGAGTAGGGGTGGACTCTGGCTTTGTTGCCTGCCATTGGGTCCCCTTCCATTAACTGAACTGAAGCTTCTTAAGGAGAGGATGTGCTTAGTCCAAATGCCATTGATGTCCCAGGGTGGAATGATACCCAACAGGGGCTTCCCCTTCTCTGAGGAGAAGAAGATGGGGTAATGAGAAGAGCAATTTGTAAAGGTGGGACTGGGAGGAGAGGAGGAAGGGAGACTTCAATCAGGATGTAAAGTGAATAAATATACAAATTAATGAAAATAATATCCACAAGGAATTCATTGATTTATTTTCAAAGCCAGACTACTTATTAAATAATTGGCAAATGTGTGATTCCTCTATGATATTGTTAGGAAATAAAGAAGAATGAATGGAATCTAGAAAAGATAAGCAGAGAGAACTGATATGTAACTTGCAGAAGTGGAGGCAGATCTTATCATTCATTTAGAGATGTGATTGTGTGAGGCAGGAATCATGCCAAAAGTAGCCATCCAAGAAGAAATGATAAGGTTACCAAAGAATCTTTCCAGCTCACTTGAGGATACTTTTGGGTTGGAAATGTTAAGAACACTGGCTTCTCTTCCATAGGCTTCTTCAATTCCTAGCACATACATGGCAGCTCATAACTGCAGTTCTCAGAGATCTGACACCCTCACTCAAGGGAAATTGCAGGTGAAACCACAAGTAACATTAAATAAAGAGTTTTGAAAAAAGATACAAATATATTCATCAGAAACCTGAAGATATCAAAGGTACATATCAGCTGTTTATCAGTCACTTTTCTATGCGCCATACCTATATTAACCTGTAATGTATAGTTAGAATTTTTATTTTATGCTTCAAATAAAAGTAATGAAATCGTGATATTCATGAGACCCAAATAAATAGATCAGTCAGGGCTAAACTCTGGAATCACTGGAATGTGACACAGGAAGGACTTCAACTAGAGTAATTTGTATTGCAATTCTATATTCACTGCTATCTAGAAAAGGCATCTATTTAATTGTAAGTATAGTCCATTACAGAGATGTGTCTCAGTTAACTTTATTGCATCATAAATCACTCCAGAGTTTAGTGGATTAAAACAAAATAGATTTCTTGCAACTAAGCAGTTGAGTAATCAGCTCTATGTATGTGATTTTGGCGGGGATTTTTGGACGTTCTTCGATGGCCTTACTCATGTATGGAGATGTTGTAGAATGAAATCTCTGCTAGGGCATTTGGCCTAGAGACTTGGAAGCCTGCATGTGGTTGTTAGGGTCTCACAACTGGGGAAGTAGATATTACAGAATGAGTTAAGCATATTTTGAGTAAGTATATTCCATTCAGTAGGCTCTAGAGTTGAAGGCCTTGTTACTACCTGGTGGCATATTGAAAGGTGACTGGATCATGAGGACATGATGCTCAGGAGTAAGCTAGGAAGAGATGTGTTAGAAGAAATAAAACCCTGTGGGCATGTCCATGAAGAATATATCTTTCCACAATCTCTTTCTGTGTGTCTGTCTCTGATTCTGTTTATGAGCTTAGCAACTGTAATACCTTCTGACCCTACACTGGTAAAATCCTTCCTAACTATAGGCCCACTAAGCTGAGGGCAAAGTTTATTTCTTCTTTAACTGTTTAAGTTATCACCCAACTAGTGGAGTCTCAAGGAAAAGAGAACTAAATTCTATTTTCCAAAAGGAAAGCATCTAATACTCGTATAAATGAATAAATAAAAATGGTGTCCCTTCTACGCATAGAGGCAGAGACATGGCTCAGAAAGCAAAGGGTTTTGATTGCTAACCATGAAGACCTGAACTCCTGAGTTTTCTCTCAGCCACCCACATGATGAAAAATAAGTACCAGTTCTCCACGTTTGCCTTCTGATCACCACATATAGGCTTTGGCATTTGCTTCCGCCAACAGTAAGCCCCAATGATCATACACCGAGGAAAATGTCTACTGCTAAACTGAAGCACCCTATCTGGTCTTTCTTTTATGCAAGACTGAAAATAACATTGTGTAGCATCACAAGCACTGTTATTTGAGCAACTGATTTTGATTTCACATGGAAGAGAATATCCCTAAGATGGCTCAATAATAACGGTGTGATTATTATAGTGGTCCGCAAAGATATTTCTAAACACTTGTTCTACTTGCCAGTTCTTTGTGCCAGTGCAGGAATCTCAGTGCTGTTATTTAATGCATTTGACAGTGGATTATAGGAGAATTAAATGCTAGGAGAAAACAAAGTTCTTCTAATGGTGCTGAATAATCTAAATGTAGAAATCATTCTAGTTCAATGGAGGGTAAAATTATAGGATGTTGAATTCTTTCCAACATGATGAATTGGAAAGATGAGATGTGGAGATTAAGTGCAGACTACTGTACAGACTTGTACTGTAACACAAGAGAGAAAATTATGCAGGTAGGGTGAAAAAGGCAGAATTCTAGCGTGTTGAAATGGGGGATTCCAGTTCATTAAATATAGGGCTGTCAGAAGCTCACAGATTTTGTGACAGCATAGTAAAGATAAATAGTTATAAAGACCCTTTCTGTTCAGTGATAAAAATTCCCAGCTACTGAAAGGATTTTAGCATTTGTGGATGAATGGTCCTTGCTGAATAAAGCTGAAATGACTGCATGTCGGGTCTCTTCTTCTGCTGTGAATGATTTTCAAGGGAAATGGTAGATTTATTCTATCTTGTTTTTTCAAGAAATGAGGTAGGCAATTTGAAATCTTATGACGTTTTTCTGATAAAGTAGTATCATGCAAATGAATGTTTCATATTAATAAGGATTAAGATTTAATTCAAAATCCAGTGCTTTCTGTCCATTTGAATGCTGAACAATCTTTATTAAATAGTTAAAAAGGCAACATTGAATTAAAAGAGTTATTTAGCCTCAGCAACTTCTTGAAATAGTCAATAATATAAATATCCTAAGCCTTTTAATATAGAAGTATCAAGAGGTAAAGTTGGCTCTTTCTATTAACAATGAGATTAGTGAGGAGGGACTACATGATGGGAGTGTCAGAGGAAGATCGCTACTTAGAAAAGTATCCAAAGATGGATGCAAGGAAACACTAAGAACTGAGATCATTTCCAAAGTAGAAGGTCATATGAAAATATGTTAGCAATGAAATTGTTTAGATTGGTGGGAATCTTTAAAAAAGGAGTACAGCATGTCAAGCTATTGTAGATTTTAATGACGATACACGGTGGCTAGTTTTAACTCGATTTCATACATACTAGAGCCATTTGGGAAGATGGAACCTCAACTGAGAAAATGTCTCCATGAGATAAGTCTGTAGTTTTCTGAGTTGATCACTGTTGGGGGAGGGCCCAGATCTCTGTAGGCAGTGACATCAGGGGCTAGGGGTCCTGAATGCTACAATAAGAAGGCTGAGAAAGCTATGAATAGTAAGCAGGTAAACAGCTCCACAATGGCCTTTGCATGCGCTGCTCCCTCTGAGTTCCTGACATCACTTACATTTTGCCCTGAGGATCCTCAGTGATGGAGTGAAACAAAGCAATCCTAAGTACAAATAAGCCTTTTCCTCTTGGGGTGGCTTTGCTCATGGTGTTTTATCACATCCATAGAAATCTAACAAAGGCATCATATATAGGTGACTTGACGCCATATCCAACTACGAGACAGGATAATATAGGTTATGCTATCACAGAATGCAAACACCTTTCTGACTGAACAGCAATGTGCATGTTGTTTACCACTGGATAAAACATAAAATTATTGGTGTTCACAATAGTTTTGCAGTCATTTTTTTTTAATTTTCTGAGCAAAAGAATCAAACATAATATCAATATTATGTATTCATTATACTTTATTATTCTAAGTGATAATTGATAAAACATATTGTGAGGCATACCTGAGATGCTGAAACATTAAGGAAAAAAAAGCTATTGTTTTTAGAACATCCCCAAGTAGAAATTCAGAAATGTATGGAAGTTCATGCTATAAAGTTTAATATATGCAGCAAATATTTTTCCTCATAATTTGCCACAAGAATGCAGTGTACCAGAGCTTTTTAATGTGTGTTGATGGGTCAGGGAAATAGAATCTCAACACAATTTCCATATTTTCTAATGAAATCAGTTGTCAATAATCTCAAAACACTGGCAAATGTCCACATTAGAGCCTGCTAAAATTCAACCCTTTTTTGTTTGTTTGTTTTCTTTATGGAAAAAAAAAGAAAAAACAGAAAATAAAGGAGAGCAGAGAATTTGGCAAATGTCAACAAGTTGCTCAAAGTGACTAGAGAATAAGAATAGGAAAAAACTCACTGTGTCACATGGAGGTCCCCAGCGACTCTTTTTCCTCTTTGGTAGAGCTCTCTTTTCGTTACATCCTGTTCAATGGGGCAAGCTAATCTGGACATAGTCAGTGAAACACATTGTACTCCCAAGCTGCTGAATCTGCTGCTCCTCAGTATAGACAGAAGCAGGGATCAGATCAGTCAACTGTGGGCCTAGAAATTTGTGCAAAGCCAAGGGTAATTCCTATGGGAGTGAGCCTCTTGAGGGAATAAAGAGATGACTTTCTAGTTTATCCAGTTTGAAATGAGAACAAACACAAGCATTATGTGCCTTTTCTGTACCTTTAAAAATATTTCAATTTAGACACTTAGCTATTCTGCTGTTGCACATTTTAGTACTATCTTAGAAACTGGGACACACAAGAAACCACAAGTTGAAACTTCTTCCCTCTTTGAAGGGAAAAACTTCCACAATATTTAAATCACATTTGTATCCAGGCTTTAGGTCACAGATATGATATGACTTTATTATTTGTAAGATGACAATTTTTAAATACAATAGGGATAATTTTAGCTTTTGCAAAGAAGGCAACAGTGCAATACTGATACAAATTTGTTTCGACTGTATTCATATTCTAGGTCTATAGAAGGATATGTTTTGGTTTAATCTTTTATTGGTTTAGTAAAAATATAAAACTAATAAAATTCTAATAGCATAATCTTTCAATAAAATTAATAATGTATTAAATATGGATTTAGATTTAGGTTACTAATTTCTTCCTTTAATATAAGTATCTATTGAATCTTTGATTACACACACACACACACACACACACACACACACACACACACACACACACATATATTTTCTTGTTCCCACCTGCCCAGAGCCCATGCAGTATGACCACAAAAAGACTTGTAGGAAAAGCAGTGCACTCTGCTTTAACCAACCTTGTAGTTGCTGGCGTCTTATAGAAATATATATTTAATCTATCTATATTTCTATATCTATTCATACTTCCATTTCCACATATAGGAGGTAGAGTAAATTTATCCATTAAAATATAAAATATATTATGGGAAGTGTGTCAATAAGATTTCAATTTTAAAATCCAGGCATCTAAGCATATGTATCTTTGTTTAACACACATTTTTGTTGATGTTGTTGTTGTTGTTGTTGTTAACCTATTACACGGATACTCAAACAAAGAAGAAAATTCTGAGCTGTGTTTGATCCAATACAAATAATACTTATAGATATTAATAGCTAAAATTCACAAAATACTACTACTTAATTCACAATAAATATAGGCTAGAAATATGTGAAGGGTTGAGTGAGGTTTTTTTTTTTCAGTAGATAAAGGTGCTTACTATCAAACCTAATGATCTGAATTCAAACTGCAGAATGCATATCGTAAAAGAGACTTAAGAACTCCTGCAATATGTTCACCAACTTACACCCTACTTACGAACTCAATGATAATACAAGTCAATATTGCATCAATATAAATTATTTGGTTGAACCAAGAGGTGGTATAGGAAAATCCATGTCAGCTTGGCCTTCCTCTCTTCCTGAATACTAAATATAATGTTCAATGAATCTTCTTCATTCCCAGAACATATATTTGTCTGTCTTTGGCAATTATATTTGGTATAGAGAAACCTCTTGGATTAAACTGGCTCCCTAGTTCATGGACTTTTTTAATACTCCTTTCTACGATATTACTAGTTATTTGGCATCATGAAATTTATTAACCTATTTATTCCCATTACATTTTTGGATATGGAACATTTCCAATGGAGGCTTATGTGTTGAAGTCTTGGCCTGAGTGTGGAGCTTTATGGGTAAGAATAAGGAACTATTTAAGGTGTGGCTTATTTACTTGAAGTAGATCACTAGAGTCTTCCTTCTCGTGTGTAAGTTGTCCTGGACCTGCCCTATCATTCTCTCTGCTTACTGACTATCAGGAGGCAAATAACTTTCCTTGAGTTCACATTTCTCTTTAAACCATTGAGCGCAAACAAATATTTCTCATTTTAATTAATTTCACTCGAGCATTTAGACATAGCAACATGAATAAATAACTGTCATACTCTGCTTATTTCTAGGAATAATATTTTTTTCAATCAAAATTTCATAAGTAGCTCAAATAAAAACTACACATCATGATAAGAATTGTGTGTCAATACCATAAAGGATGTGTGACAAACTGAAGACTAGAAGACTGACAAAAAATTTAAAGATGAATTAAGGGTCTTGTAATAGAAAGGTGTTTTCTTAGTGTACAAATTGGTATTAAACAAAGAAAAATATATGCCTTTATTATACATAAAATTCCCAATAAAAATTACACATTCAGTAAACTTTGGATGTATTAACAGTACTCTATTTTTAAACTCAAATTTCTATTACTTTAACTCTTTATTATTTTAAAAGTTTGTCAGTTGTGGTAGACATATACCTGGGAAGATTGTGAGTTCAAGACTAATCTGGGTTACACACCTTTGGGCTGGAAGATAGCCCAAATGGGAAGTGCTTGCTGCCAACCTATCAATCAGGGTTCAGCCTTCAGATCTTACAGGTAAAGAAAAGAACAGAATTTTCTAAGTATTCTTCTGATCTCAGTGGCTCACTATAGCATTTCCTTTTTGCTCACAAAGCAGTAAAGACGACTTTAAATATTAATGCACCATGTTTTATTTTCTATAAATCAAATCAAAATCACTCAGATTCTTTAAGTTGTCAATTCCCTGAGACTAACACATTCTTCTTCAATATTCTTTTTTCTTTACTCTTTTTTAAAATATAGGATTTTTAAAGTAGACCTACCACAAATTTAAAGAAACATAACACACTAAAGATATTTAGACACCGTAAAGGGTAAATTATAGTTAATTTATTTTTTTTATTATATATTTGCTTTATTTACATTTCAAATGTTATCTCCTTTCCTGGTTTCCCTTCCAAAACTCCACTATCCCCCTGTTCACCAACCCACCCACTCCTGCTTCTTGATCTTGTCATTCCTCTATACTGGGACAGAACTTTCACAGGACCAACGGCCTCTCCTCTCATTGATGACCGACTAGGCCATCCTCTGCTACACTGGAGCCATGTGTCCCACCATGTGTTTTCTGTGATTGGTGGTTTAGTCCCAGGGAGCTCTGGGCTGCAAACCCCTTCAGCCCCATGGATATTTTCTCTAGCTTCTTCATTGGGGACCCTGTGCTCTGTGCTAGAAGTATCCACCTCTGTATTTGTCAGTCACTGGCAGAGCCTCTCAGGAGACAGCTATATCTGGCTCCTGTCAGCAAGGACATCCACAATAATGTCTGGGTTTGGTGGTTTTATATGAGATGGATCCCCAGGTTGGGCAGTCTCTGCATAGCCATTCTGTCAGTCTCTGCACCACACTTTGCCTCTGTAACTCCTTCTATAGGTATTTTTGTTTCTCCTTCTAAGAAGGATCAAATTTCTGCATCTCATGTGTCAGTCTGAAGTGTTGAAATGACATAACTAGATTATACATAACTAGAATTCATTTTTTAATATTCTGAGGTTTGGTTACAGGCCAGGACTTTGGAGGTGCCAGTTCTTAATGAGGGTTCACTTACTTAACTTCTATCTGTTTCCTCAGATTCCCTCATATATTTGTTCATTTGTTTGTTTGCTTCTTACACTAATACTATTTATGAGAATTAGAACTACATAAATTTATCACATACCATTCTGTCTCACAAACTTCTAATAAGATCATATTATATATTGGTTGTCAGGATTTGTATTTGAGAACATACATTTAGCCTTTAAAATGATATGACAAGATTTTCTATATATGATATTTGATATTTATATATGTACATATATATCATAACTTTAACTGTATTTGCTGATTAGAATTCATGCTAAGTAAACATTTAAGATTTCAATATTGTTATTATTATTTTAGGAAATGATAATAAATAGAATAATTCAATAATATGTTAGACTAATTCAAGTGGAAAAGTAAAATCATGATAATGTCCAGCATTAAGGAGAATGTTAGGCATAGAATCACATTTGTATCAATTAGAGTAGAAAATTTTGTAAGAGTTTGATAATAGTTGGACCTTATTTTCCAAAGACTAACTTTATATATATTACCATGCAGTGATTTTATATTAGTTCAAATTCTAGACAACAATGTTCTGTCCACATTCAGAGACTGAATAAAATTGTGCATCAGCATAAGGAAGCAAAAACTTAATAACCACATAAATTTAACAGTTGATTTATTCACAGTGCATAAACTTTTGTGTTTACATGTGCATAAAATAAAAGACATGCTTGAAGCTTGAGTGCTCAACATCTTTTATGATATCTTTGAATGACAGTTTAGACTGTTCATATTATGTTTATTTTTATTTTGTTTTAATTATTAATACATGGTGATTCTTGCTTTTTTTTTATTCTAGCATTTTTTTTTTAAATTCTCAAAGATTTCTGAAAAGGTGACAAAGTATTAAAAGCCTCTAGGCAATATCTGGTAACACTTACTAAAAGTGATAATTGAAACAAATTTTATGTTTCAATTTTATAAAAACAAAATAGGACTTTATAAATAATAATTAAGTATAAAATAAAGACATGTCAACTCAAAATATATATTGCATGGCAAGAGAATTAAAGTTTTGAAAAGGGCTGAATAGACTGGGAGCTTTAAATAAGCCACAAGATGTATAATTTTGGATATACAACAATAGAAGTAATTAAGGTGGTTAGTGGTAAAATAGTCTATCAGGACACAAATGTAAATGAGATTTCAAATGTAATATGCAATGATATCTGTGACTTCCTTTGTGAATTTGACAACAATATTCTTATATACCTCTGTTGCTTATTTAATGTAACATAAGTAGAACATGGGAGTTATGTAGTATAGTTTATTGCCCCTATAAACCCAGAGGCACAGTTACCTGCTGCTTCAGGGCAAAAATCAATCAATATTTTTTGGTGACCTAACTACAATAATGGGAAACACACTTGTCATTTTGTATTTAGTCTATACTTTTAATATAAAATGTTGACATGCATTTGCATCTCTTAAAATACAGAGCTGGATAGCTGAATTATTTTATCACCACAGCAATCTGCTTTAAGAAATGGGAAGTGTTTTCCCTGTTTCATTGTGACTTTAGTAATATTAAAATTCAATATACTGTCAATAATTTAAAGTTGTAGGGATAAGTGGACTTGAATTGATACATAATTCATTAATATACACTTTTATTAACCCATATTAGACTACCTATCATCATTGTAAAAAAGAACTTATATTTATTGTGGACTACGATTACAAAAGGTTGAGGTTAAGGCTGGCTTTATTTTTCAGCTTGTGATGTTGTAACCTCTTGGCAAGAGGATTTTTGTTGAGATAATACTGCTCACATAGGCCCCTTCCGGTCTGCACGAGCACCAGATCACCTAGGGTGCAGATTCCATGGACACCCCCATGGTCCCTAGGGGCCTGCCCAAGGGATCTTAAGATCACTGGTGAGTGGAACACAACTTCTGCTCCAATCCAATTGCGCATGGGACCTGAGACAGCACTAGGGCAGCAGAGAACCAGCCTGACCAAGGGCACAAGCCCCTTCCAGTCTGCACAGCACTAGGTCACCTACAGCATGGATTCAGCAGACACCTCCAAGGACCCTAGAGGACTGACCAAGTGATATTAGGATCACTGGTGAATGGAAAACAACAGCTGCTCCAATCCAATAGTGACTGGCCTGTGACAACAGGAACAAAGACACCAGAGCCTTTCCTGACCAGAGGCTTTTAATCAGTTCAGGTTTACCTTGGTTTAAAACATACCAGACAACTCCATGGTCCTCAAAGGAGACACCACTTAAATGCACAGTAACACACCCAGAATCTTAGGACAACAGGATCCCAGGATAACAGGAGCTGGGTCACACTAGTATTTGAGTGTCTCAAAGGAGCTTGACTGCCAAGAACCCAGACACACCCAGAATCTCAGGTTCACAGGAGCCCATAATCAAAGAATCACAGAGAAATCTGGATTCTGAGAAGTCCTGAATCAACTGGAATTATAGGAAGGACAGGCTCCAATCAGATATGTTGAGGGCAGCAAGCACTAGAGATAGTCAGATGGATGGAGGCAAGCATAAGAAGAGAAGCAACAGAAACCAAGGTTACTTGGCATTATCAGAACCAAACTCTCCCACCATAGCTAGTCCTGGACACACCATCACACCAGCAAAGCAGGACATGGATCTAAAGTCACTTCTCATNATGATGATGGAGGACTTTAAGAAGGAAATACTGGAAATCACAGGTAAACAGA
>NC_034602.1:47939046-47940871 GCF_900095145.1 Mus pahari
GGAAGAGAGAATCTCGGGTGCAGAAGATTCCATAGGGAACATGGACACAACAATCAAAGAAAATGCGAAATGAAAAATGATCCTCTTAACATCCAGGAAATCTAGGACACAATGAGAAGACCAAACCTACGGATAATAGGAGTAGATGAGAATGAAGATTATCAACTTAAAGGGCCAGCAAATATCTTCAACAAAATTATAGAAAAAAAATTTCCTGTACCTAAAGAAAGAGATGCCCAACCGGGCATGGTGGCACACGCCTTTAATCCCAGCACTCAGGAGGCAGAGGCAGGAGGATTTCTGAGTTCGAGGACAGCCTGGTCTACAAAGTGAGTTCCAGGACAGCCAGGACTATTCAGAGAAACCCTGTCTCGAAAAAAACAAAAAAAACAAAAAAAAAACAAAAAAAAACAAAAAAAAAAAAGAAAGGAAAAAGAAAGAAAGAGATGCCCATGAACATTCAAGAAGCCTACAGAACCCAAAGTAGACTGGACCAGAAAAGAAATTCCTTCTGACACATAATAATCAGAACAACGCATGCACGTAGTAAAGACAGAATATTAAAAGCAGTAAGGGAAAAAGGTTAAGTAACATAAAAGGCAGGCCTATTAGAATTACTCCAGACTTCCCACCGGAGACTGTGACAGCCAGAAGATTCTGGACAGATGTTATACAGAAGCTAAGAGAACACAAATGCCAGCCCAGGCTACTATACGCAGCTAAACTCTCAATTACCATAGATGGAGAAAGGAAAGTATTCCATGACAAAACCAAATTCACACAATATCTTTCAACGAATCCAGCCCTTCNAAGGATAATAACAGAAAAACACCAGTACAAGGACGGAAACCATGCCCTAGAAAAAGCAAGAAGGTAATCCTTCAAGAAACCTAAAAGAAGACAGCCACAAGAACAGGATGCCATCTCTAACAAGAAAAATGACAGGAAGCAACAATTACTTTTCCTTAATATCTCTTAATAACCATGAACTCAATTCCCCAATAAAGAGGCATAGACTAACAGACTGGCTCCCCAAAGAGGACCCAACATTTTGCTGCTTACAGGAAACTCAACTCAGGGAAAAAGATAGACACTACCTCAGAGTAAAAGGCTGGAAATCAATTTTTCAAGCAAACAGTCTGTAGAAAAAAGCTGGAGTAGACATTCTAATATCGAATAAACTCGATTTCCAACCCAAAGTTATCAAAAAAGACAAGGAGGGGCACTGCATACTCATCAAAGGTAAAATCTTCCAAGATGAACTCTCAATCCTGAATATCTATGGTCCAAATGCAAGGGGCAGCCAAATTCATTAAAGAAACTTTAGTAAAGCTTAAAGCACACATTGCTCCTCACACAGTAATAGGGGGAGACTTAAATACACCACTCTCATCAATGGACAGATCCTGGAAACAGAAATTAAACAGAGACACAGTGAAACTAACAGAAGTTATGAAACAAATGGATCTAATAGATATCTACAGAATATTTTATCCTGAAACAAAAGAGTATACCTTCTTCTCAGCACCTCATGGTACCTTCTGCAAAACTGGCAATATAATTGATCACAAAACAGGTCTCAACAGATTCAAAAATATTAAAATTGTCCCATGCATCCTATCAGACCACCATGGACTAAGGCTGATCTTCAACAACAACATAAATACAAAGCCAACATTTGCTTGGAAACAGACCAATACTCTCCTCAATGATACCTTGGTCAAGAAAGAAATAAAGAAAGAAATTAAAGACTTTTTAGAGTTTAATGAAAATGAAGCCACAACATACCCAAATTTCATTGGGACACAATGAAAGCATTCCTGAG
>NC_034602.1:47942096-47979031 GCF_900095145.1 Mus pahari
GATAGTATACATAAGTGACCCTAAAATTCTACCAAAGAACTCCTAAACCTCATAAACAGCTTCAGTGCTGTAGCTGGATATAAAATTAACTCAAACAAATCAATAGCCTTTCTCTACTCAAAGGATAATCAGGATGAGAAAGAAATTAGTGAAACAACACTCTTCATAATAGTCACAAGTAATATAAAATACCTTGGTGTGACTCTAACTAAGGAAGTGAAAAATCTGTATGATAAGAACTTCAAGTCTCTGAAGCAAGAAATAAAAGAACATCTCTGAAGATGGAAAGATCTTCCATACTCATGGACTGTCAGGATCAACATTGTGAAAATGGCTGTCTTGCGGAAAGCAATCTACAGATACAATGCAATCCCCATCAATATTCCAACTCAATTATTCAACAAGTTAAAAAGGGCAATTTGCATATTCATCTGGAATAACAAAAAACTTAGGATAGCAAAAACTCTTCTCAATGATAAAAGATTCTCTGCGGGAATCACTATGCCTGACCTAAAACTGTACTACAGAGCAATTGTGATAAAAACTGCATGGTACTGGTATAGAGACAGACAGGTAGACCAATGGAATAGAATCGAAGACCTAGAAATGAACCCACACATCTATGGTCACTTGATCTTTGACAAAGGAGCTAAAACCATCCAGTGGAAAAAAGACAGCATTTTCAACAAATGGTGCTGGCATAACTGGCTGTTATCATGTAGAAGAATGAGAACTGAACCATTTTTATCTCCTTGTACTAAGCTCAAGTCTAAGTGGATCAAGGAACTCCACATAAAACCAGAGACACTGAAACTTATAGAGGAGAAAGTATGTGGGGGAAAGCCTCAAAGATATGGGCACAGGGGAAAAATTCCTGAATAGAACTGTAAAGGCTTGTACTCTAAGATCGAGAATTGACAAACGGTTCCTCATAAAATTGCAAAGCTTCTATAAGGGAAAAGACACTCTCAATAAGACAAAAAAGCCACCTACAGATTGGGAAAGGATCTTTACCAATCCTAAATCACATAGGGGACTAATATCCATTATATATAAAGAACTCAAGAAGACGGACTCCAGAAAACCAAATAACCCCATTAAATATAGGGGTCACAGAACTAAACAAAGCATTCTCAACTGAGGAATATTGAATGGCTGAGAAACACCTCAAAAAATATTCAACATCCTTTTTCATCATGGAAATGCAAATCAAAACAACCTTGAGATTCCACCTCACAACAGTCAGAATGGCAAAGATCAAAAATTCAGGTGATAGCAGATGGTGGCGAGTATGTGTAGAAAGAGGAACACTCCTCCATTGTTGGTGGAACTGCAAGCTTGTAAAACCACTCTGGAAATCAGTCTGGTGGTTCCTCAGAAAATTGGACATAGTACTACTGGAGGATCCAGCAATACCTCTCCTGAGCATATATCCAGATATTCTAACTGGTAATAAGAACATGTGCTCCACTATGTTCATAGCAGCATTATTTATAATAGCCAGAAGCTGGAAAGAACAGTGATATCCCTCAACAGAGGAATGGATACAGAATATGTGTTACATTTACACAATGGAATACTACTCAGCTATTAAGCACAATGAATTTATGAAATTCCTCAGCAAATTGATAGATCTGTAGTGTATCATCCTGAGTGAGGTAACTCAGTCACAAAAGAACTCACATAATATGCACTCACTGATAAGTAGATATTAGCCCTGAAACCTAACATACCCAAGATACAATATATAAAACACATGAAACTCAAGAAGAAGGAAG
This sequence comes from Mus pahari, assembly GCF_900095145.1. Lineage (NCBI taxonomy): Eukaryota > Metazoa > Chordata > Mammalia > Rodentia > Muridae > Mus > Mus pahari. The sequence goes on from NC_034602.1 coordinate 47,943,875, forward strand.
ACCAAAATGTGGACACTTCGCCCCTTCTTAGAATTAGGAACAAAACTCCCATGGAAGGGGTTACAGAGACAAAGTTTCGAGCTGAGACAAAAGGATGGACCATCCAAAAACTGCCCCACCCAGGTTTCCATCCCATAATCAGCCACCAAATGCAGACAGTATTGCATACACCAGCAAGATTTTGCTGAAAGGACCCTGATAAAGCTGTCTCTTGTGAGGCTATGCCAGTGCCTGGCAAACATAGAAGTGAATGCTCATAGTCAGCTATTGGATGGAACACAGGGCCCCCCATAGAGGAGCTAGAGAAAGTACCCAAGGAACTGAAGGGGTATGCAACCCTATAGGTGGAACTACAATATGTACTAACCAGGACTCCCAGACCTTGTGTCTCTATCTGCATATGTAGCAGAAGATGGCCTCATAAGCCATCATTGAGAAGAGAGGCCCCTTGGTCTTGCAAACTTTATATGCCCCAGTACTAGGGAACACCAGGGCCAAGAAGGGGAAGTGGGTATGTAGGGGAGCGGTGTGGGAGGGTATCCGGGACTTTGGGGATAACATTTAAAATGTAAATGAAATAAATACCTAATAAAAATTGCAAAAAAAAATAAAGGAAAAAATACTGTTCACATCACCTTAGCATTGTAGCAACAGGAATTTGAAGGAGGAAAAGCGAGAAGCTGAGAGTATCCATATGGAATTTGTCAGCTTGCAGAAGAATTTGAGCCTGAACAGCTGAGTTGAAGTAGCCAGAGAGTTCAGGAAGAACTATAAAGGATGGTACAGGTTGAGCATATTCAGCTGAAAGTCAATGAGATGACAATTTCATCAGCAGAATAAAAGGTAATTTTACAACACCAAAACTTCAAGTACTTTTTAAAGCAAGCTACTATTCAGATTAGTGTTGTTTTTATATGCATGAGTGTTTGGCCAATCAAAAGAGCATGGATAAACCACCAGTGTCCATATAATTAACAAATAATTTTCTCTCTTTTATAACCACTACACAACACTGCAATAACTTTTCAATATAAATTGGAGCCTAGAGATCATTTCCCTCATGCAATCCAGTATTTGAATGACTCGATCTGTGCAGGTGTTGGACAAGTAACCATAACTGATCTCAATTTATAATTGTGATTTCCATGTTATGTTTAGAAGACAGCACTTTACAGTAATCTATTCTATCCTTTCTGTCCTAGTCAGTGGTTTATTGTTGTGAAGAGACATCAGAACCATGGAAACGCTTACAAAACAATTCATGTAACTGTATGTGGGATGGATCCCCAGGTGGGGCAGTCTCTGGATGGCCTTTCTTTCAGTCTCTGTTCCACACTTTGTCTCTGTATCTCCACTCATGTGTATTTTGTTCTCCCTTCTAAAAAGGACCAAAAATAGCCACACTTTGTTCTTCCTTCTTCTTGAGCTTCATGTGGTCTGTGAATTATATCATGGGTATTCTGAGCTTCTGGGCTAAAATCCACTTATCTGTGAGTGCACTAAACCACCAACCAAAGAGTACACATGGAGGGACCCATGGCTCACATAGGTAGCAGAGAATGGCCTAGTCGGTCATCAATAGGAGGAGAGGCCCTTGGTCCTGTGAGGGCTCAATGCCCGAGTGTAGTGGAATGCCAGGACCAGGAAGCAGAAGTGGGTGGTTTGGTGAGCAAGGGGATGGGATATGGAATAATGGGTTTTTGGAGGGGAAACCAGAAAAGGGGATAACATTTGAAATGCAAATAAAGAAAATATTTAATAACTTCCCCCCCAAAATAAACGAAAAAAATAAAGAAGGCATGTAATTGAATATTTCTTACAGCTTTAGAGGTTTAGTTCATTATCTTCATGGCAACAAGAATGACAGCATGCATGCAGATATGGAACTGGAATAGTGGCTCAGAGGTCTGTATTGGAATCCACAGGCAGTGTGAAAAGTAAGAATCTGGGACAGCCTTGAGCTTTGAGACTCCAAAGCCCACCCTCTGTGTCATTCTTCTTCCAAGGTGGCTATACCTACTTCAATGATGTCAAACTTCCTAACTGCTTTCAAGTAGAGCCACTCCCTGATGACCACATATTCAACAACGTGAGCCTATGGGGTCATTTTTATTCAACCCACCAAATCCATATTTCATTACAACTGAAACTTGAGAGTATCATATCTCCTGTGTGCTATCACTCTCCTACATATAATAACCCTACCCAGGGTTCCATGATATAATTGACCACAGATTTCTTCTTAATGTCTTCTTTTTTATAAGCTACTGCAGAGCTGTCATTTTTGTATAAAACCTGGGAAAATCTGGGATAGGAATTAACGAAACTCTTCATAGTTTAGAGAATTTGACTTGAAATTAGATAAATGTCAAAATATGAGACTGTGTGAGTATGAAAATAAGCAGAAATCCTATCAAACTATGTTGCTTCGGAATAAATTAATTGACATCTTCATTATTAAGGCATTTCTCCAGTAACTCAACAGAGTGCTAGGCATTATGGTGTCAAATATAATTAGATGTCGATTCTGTCAAAGCTATAATTAATAATAATAAAAAACAGTCATGCTTGTTCATTTTCTATTTCAGTTCCTAGTTTTAATTTTCAAAATAATTCAGGAGGTAGGCATTATTACTCAGTTATATTGGAGGAACCTGTCATTACATGTCATAACTAAGTTTTATATCTAGTAGATTGTTGTATGACTGGATTACTTACTCTCAGTAATTGGGAAAGATAGTGTTGCTATATCTAGTCTGCAAAAGGAGAATGGCGATCACTTATTCAGACATAACACTTTTGTTGACATAAAACAGCTTCTCTGTCTCTTCCCACATACATAATGATCTTTCATTGAGAGGGATCCATATCAGTCAGGGGTTCTCAGGAAATCAAAACTGCTTCAGAATTTACAAAAGGAAGAGATTCAATAAGTGAAATTACTTGTTTTAGGAAAATATGGAAAGAGCTAGAAGAGAAAAATGTCAGAGAAAATTGCAAATTTTTTAGCAATCAGAAAGTTTTTGAATTTGACAGAAACTCTTTTAGAGTTGCAGTTTCCTGTAACACTAGTCATGTGTATATGTGAATGCTTGACGCTCCTCAGAACTCTGTCTCCTCTTCCTCCAGAAGTTTCTCTTCCCATGCTGTCTCATTTTCAGAATTAAACTCTGAACCCTGAAGTTGGGGAAGAAAAGTATAATTTCTATATATTCTGCTTTGGGACAGGGACAAGGTTAGCAAGGGAAATTTTAAGTTATCAAAATAGAAGTAACACTGCAAACAAAAGAGAAAAACAAAACAAATTAATAGTCATTGCAACCCTTTAAAAGTCTAAGTTCTTGTGGAGATCTGTTATAAGTCTCCCTTGTGATTGAGTATTGTACCAATTAGAAGAATTATTAATCAACCAGCTCCTTGATGAAGAAACTGATATGTAATATTTTCAAGTGTCTGATTCTTTTTTCAAGTTTAACATCTTCATTTCTTTCATTTAGTCCTAGAACCTCAGAAGACACATGACCCAACATGCAAAGTCACCATAGAATAGTTTCACTGTATGATTTATTTTTCTTCATTTATAGTTTTATATTAATAGCTTGCCAAATATTAATAACATAATAAATAATCTCACAGTGTTGGTAGCAACACATTCTATCTTACTTCCAGATCATTTTACTTAGTCAATTCAATAAGCTCATCAGTCTGTCTATATCTCTATCTCTCTATGCATTTAGGCATGCAATCACAAAGAAATTTAGAGTTATCAACTGGAATTTCTGTAAAGGAACAATAAACCAGTTCATTGTATGAAACATTCTTACTTTTAAGAATGTTTCTGTATGTGGTAGAGCCTGGTAACTCAATGTCATTGATAAAGAACTGAAGAAGCATGGCTTATTTATAGTCATAGAATAGTTTGGTAAAACTACTGGAACTAAAATTCTCAGAGAAAAATGAAAACTATTCTATTTGAACAGTCATTTATGACTACAATTTTGAAAGAACTATTCATTTCATTGAATTTAATTCATAACATTTACATAATGAAAAATATAAATATATTTGTAATATGAAGCAATCATGAAACAAATTTCACTTTTCTTTTATAATTTGTATTTATGTTGTGTTTTTATTAAGGTTTAGATATTAAATCTTTCCTACAATCCATGACTCGAAGATGTGATTAGATGATTAGTACCCTGGACTTATGGGTGAATAAATCTATTCATGGATTCATAACTTATGTATTGAGAGTTCTTATTGTCATCAGGGACATGCTATAAAAAATATATTTTGTCATAGGTCCTCTCTGTGTGTCTCTCTGTGTCTCTGTCTCTCCCTTTCACTTTCTTTCTCTCTCTCTCTCCCTGTCATTCAATCAGCTGCCATGAAGTGACCACATTTTCAGACAGTTTTGTCATGATTTACACTAGCATACAACAAAAAAGCAATCAGGTCAAAGTAACTCTTTTGCAAAGCCTCTAAACCTGTGTTCAAAAATCAAGATGCAAGCGCAGCTGTTAGGGAGATACTTGTGTTTTGTTCTACAGGTGAGGCTTGCCTGTGTGACTGTGAGCATGGGAAAATACAGAAGACAGTGATGTGGAATCACTAGTGTAAACTTATGGATGCTAATTAAATTCACAGTTCAGAGGTATTTTTTTCAGATTCTGAAGTTGTCTAGGAAAGTGTGCTTGCTGAGAGAGGAAACTAAAAGTTGAATTGCCTCTTTTCTCTCATTAAAAATATGAAAATACCTTATTCAGACACAGTTATTTAATGTAGATTTATGAAACATTCATTAATAGGCAGCAGTAAGAATCTGATATCAGGTCCTGCAGCACATAAAACTGGGAATATGCTAAATTTTGAACCTGGAATTTCATACCTGTGATTTGAAGTCTGCATCAATGAGTTCTAGCCTTACAGCTCCAGATTCAACTGTTTTGACATTTCGTGTGTGTGTGTGTGTGTGTGTGTGTGTGTCACCTATATCACACATATACTTTTATATATTATATATTATACCACAGATTGGAAAGTATCAACTGATAACAAATGCACAAAATATAAAAACATTTTAATTTTTATGAATCTGTGGTTGTCTATGAAAATATGCTTAATTGAAAGAGAGAAGAAACCAACATTGTATTGCCTCTTTTCTTTTTGCCTGGAGATTATATATATGTTTAGTCTACCAAGGTTTCAATTTATGCAGAAAATTATAAGCAACTCAATTTTGATTATTACAACCCCAGCAATTACCAAATCATAAATGAAACATCTTTTGGAAATTAATTATTTGTATTTGAATTCCTAGCCCTATTTTCTCATCAAAACCTGAACTAAAATTTGATTAACTTAATAAACACATGTTCATCTTGTATAGAGTCATAGTACGTTAGGTACTTAAAAAATAATGTCAATATAGCTTCAAGAAATTCCTGAAACTGAGAGGATTCACTTTGCTTCACTCCTATGAAGAACCTCAGAGCACTCACACTTCCTAGAAGAGTTTTGACAAACCGAGCCACCAGGGTAGGATGGCCTTTAACATGTTGGTATGTCTACAGGTGTGCAGTGTGCTCTGGGTGTCTGCTTTTCATAATCTGTATCACATGCTAGTTTAAAATTTCATAGGATAACTGTCTTTTGACTCTCTTTCTAGTAAGCAACTCCATCCCCAATGTCCTGTAAGAAACTCCAATGAAGTTCATTGGTTCAACAATAACAACCACAAAATAATAACAATGAGGTACATTATACCATATATATATATATATATAAACAAGATCTATTTGAGTTATTCAGACTGGGTTCCCTTCTTTCTTTCTCTTTCTTTCTTTCTTTCTTTCTTTCTTTCTTTCTTTCTTTCTTTGTTTGTTTCTTTCTTTCTTTCTTTCTGTCTTTCTTTTGTATAGGTTAAAAGTAGACTTTTTAAAAATTATATGATATATCCTAATTATGTTTTACCCTCTCTCTATTCCTCCCAGTTGCTCTCCACCTTACCTCTCATCTGCATTCATCCCTTTCCTGTCTTTCACTAGAAAACAAACAGGCTTTCAAGGAATAATAATCAGATAAAATAATAATCAGATAAAATAAAATCAACTGATAAAGCAAGAACTAATATATCTGAAAGACAAAAAGCCCAAGAAAAGCTACAAGAAACAGATAAAGATACAGAGACCCATTTATCTGCCTACTCAGGAACCACTTAAAATTATTAAACAAAAAGACATAATATAGTCAATGGATCTATAGGATACACACACAGACACACACACACACATATTTAATTTATAAATATGTATATAATTTAAAATATTTCAAATTTCACATATAAATTTTTTTCACACATATATAATAAAAAATAAAAAAATAAAAAAAAATAAAAAAGAGAAGCCCCATCATGACATTATGAGACAAGTAAACCTCCAAAAATGCTGTCGAGTTCACTATATATTGAACTTCTTCTTCTGGGAATTCAGTCTACCCTAAGGATTAGTTGTTTCCTCAATATGACTTGGAGAAAACTATATTTTCAATTGCAAGCTGTTATCAATTGAAGAGAGCTTCCAGGTTAGGGATGAGTCTGAGTTAGAGATGTGTATATTTCCTTCAGCTCTTGGACCACATCTGGTACAGACCTGTGCAGATCCTGTGCTTGCTGCCCCAGTTTCTGTGAGTTCATAAATGCATTGCTCCTGTTGATTCATAAAGCTTTCTTTTTTGGTATCCTACAGCTCCATTGGCTCTTACACTCTCTCTGTCTCCTGTTACACAGTACTCCTTGTGTCCTAAAGGGGAGATTTGATGGAGACATGCAGTATTGGGGCGATTTAATTTCTCTTCCCTTCTGAATATTGACTAATTATGGGTCTTTCTGTTTCTTCCAATCTCCTGCAGGAAGACACTTCTTTGACGATGGCTGAGTAAGACAGATCTATGAGTTCAGAAAAAGATCGCTAGGTGACCTTATATTGCTGGGTTTTATTTTTATTTTAGAACAGTAGTATTTGGATTTACCCTATTTCTTGTGTTCCCTATTATGTTCTTGGTCACACATAACAGTGTCAAGTGTGAGCTCAATCTTGTTGAGACCAGATTTAAAATGACTCTGCAGTCTTGAATGTATTTTCCTCCTGGCCCATCCTCCAGAACAGTTAGTAATTAGAGGCCTGACACAAGAGGTTCAATGAAGATGTGTTATTCTTGATGATGCAACCTTTGAGACCTATTTCTTGTATTCTTCTGACATATAATTCCAATCTGACAGGTAGTCAGCTTGCCCTAATCATCAACCTTGCCAGCCTATCTTCCAGCTTCAGAAATATTACTCTTACTTTAAAGAAAACTCTTCATGATTTCTAAAAAATTTTAATTATTGATAACAATTTTAGATGTTCAAGCCTCTATGTTTCAACATTTGATATTTAAAGATTTAACTGTTTAACTTCTATGTAACCTTTTGTTTGAAAATTGTTTTACCTCATTTGTACTATTCTTTACCTTCATTTGTTCACCATCCAGAGTGATTATTTCATACTTTTAATAACATCAGGATGACTCGTTACATCTCTAATGGTTGATATGACTTATCAACTTGATGGAATCTAGACTTATTAAAAAGAATTGCTTCTCTAGACAACTCCATGAAAAAGGTTCTACAAAGCACTGAATGAGGTGACTAGATATTCCTTCACAGAAGAAAGGACTTCAGAGCTGGGAACTAGACATGAGACTGTCTAAGGGAAAAATAAGTGCATTCACCTTTATCTCTGGCTGGAAATTGTGTCTCCTCCTTCTCCTTCTACTTTTTCTACAATCCTCTCCTGACATCAGAATATAACTTCTTCTCTGTATAAACTATAGTTCTTCAAGACTTTAGAATCAGCCAATCGAATAGAAGGACACATTTTCCTCTGTGTTGCTATTCTTATAACAGTTCATCTTAGTTCATGACATTCATTGTCAGTCCCTTCAGATATATCAGGATCTCACACAAGCAATGGATGCTTGCAGTGGGCCTGCACAAGAAAGAGCATATTGAACCATCAGCAATATATCAAGAAGAGTCTTATCTGACTTTATGCATTCTTGCTGAAGTAAGTGCTACTGACACAATCTTAGAGAGGATCACACTTTTCTTCAGTTATGTACCCCCCTGAGAACTCGCTTTGCACAACTTTAGTAGTTCTAAACTCATTGATTAAACTCCCTGTATCACAACAACAACTACAAAAAAAAAAAAAAAAAAAAAAAAGTAATGGGCATAGGCCTGGGGTGATTGAAAGAAGCTACAGGATCATAGAAGTTGGGGGGAAATAAGAAAGAATGAGGATAATAGTAATATAAAATGTGCACGTGGAATTAATTATTAAAAGGTGCTTTCATAAAAGATAAAAAAAATAGTTACTGCAATAGAAGCAGACACAACTATTTTTCAACTTCCAGTCATCAAGCTAAAGCTCTATGCATTTGACTAGAACAAAGATAATATCATACTGAACTCTCTTAATTTTATTCACAAGCTCTCAAAATCTCCAGTTGTGAGCAAATACCTGGTGAGTCAGGCTGTGATATGAGCAAACATTTTTAGAATATCTATATCCATGGTACAGGCCAGGTGTGAAGAGGACTCCTTGAAAACTGCCCCAACTTGGAAACACAGTGGGAATAATATAAGGACAGGAGTGATGAATGTTATTCCCTGCCTATTCTTCTTTAAAGGAGTATAAGTATCTATCTCACTTGTCCATCCTTTACATTTACATTTTAATATCATATTCTTCTTAGAATTTGGTGTGTATGAATACAGAAGACTTTAAAATATCAATGCATAGAAAAAATAAAGGAGGTATAGAAAAAGTAATATTGAATTTAAGACTTTTTAAAGGGGAAATTTTTATTTTTGACTTATGAATTAAAAAATTTAAACCATAAGTTTATATAAGATATTACATTGGTTGTCTTATATGTTGACTATTGATCATATAAGCTTATTGATGCTTGCATATACTTTTCATGTTTGTTGGGTAGAATATGCACTTGAACTTCAGTACAGACCAATGAATTGTAATGAGGTACATTTTTAAACAATAAATGAAAATTTAACATGTTTATGAAAGCATACAGGAATAACAAGATTATGTTTACTAGCTCCTTCCTATTAGAAAAGTAAAGAAAACACTGGAAATATTTAATCTTTTGGGTCCATGCATGTGAAAACTGATAATTAAAATAATACTTTTATATTATTTCAGGAATAGTTGTAGTACAAGATATTCATTTAGAGCATTAATATTTTAGACTGCATTTTCTTTTAAGCAGAGGTAAAACTTCAGCCTTTGACTTTCCACAAAAATGTTTGTCATTTAAGGATTTTAAATGTATTTTATAAACTGTGTGTATTATGCATAAATCCATGACAGAAAGATACCCACGTGCAGTTTCCTCAGCTAACAGATTTTAGTTGAGTTTAATGTATACATGTATTATTTATTCATGTTGTATCGTCTCTAAAATTTAAAACAATTGCAATATTAAAAAGTGCTTTCTAAAAACTAAAAATATAATATACAGTGATCAAAAGATAATATATTAATTTTGATAATAACTCATGGATACATACATATATATGCGTGTATGTGTGTTTCCATAACATATATGTGCATATATGTTCCTTCAAGTAATATTCAGTAAAATTAAATCATTTTAATGTATTAATAAAGTTATTGATGCATTTTGGTAGGATTTTAAAGATGACCACCAATAAGATAAAGAGATATTATAGGTCAAAGTTTATTCAAAGAAGATGTAAACTTGGTGGACAGTTTGATATGAATGCATACTCACCTTTACACGTTACCATAGAAATGAAAGCCATGATACCAGAGTGATTTTTACGAAAAGAATAAGAGATCATGAACATAGATTAGAGCACAGAGAAAGAGTTTTCCCCATTATTAATCACAGCTTTTAGTGTGTAATATCCATTAATCATGTGTCTTCAATATAGTGTCCTCTCAAAGGAGGATGAAGTTGAGAATTAATTTATTCGTATTTTAAGGCACATACTGACAACTAAACTAGATTTCAGCTTCGGATGAAAAATCCCATGTAATATTTGTCTTTATTGGAGTATTATTTGTGAAAACTTTTGGTGTATAGAATGTTCTATTGCTTAGCCAACTCTTCTGGAAGAAATTCCCAGAGAAATTACCTTTTCCCTGGTTTATTAGTTCTTCTTTGTGCCTCGGGAGAGGCAATTTACCTTTCAACTATGAAGAACTTGCTTTGAGAAAGTATTTTACTCATTCTGACTCCCTAGAAGATTGAGCCAGATTTAAGGAAATTACATTTTATTTTTAGCAAGTGAAGGTCAGATGTGCCCAATACCCTGCACCTTTTGCAAGGATTATCTATTTTATCTAAATCATCTCACTTGCACCACGTGAAATTTCTATATCTGCCATGACATGGAATCTTTAAATAACCTCAAGAATTCGTCTCATTGTTTGGTCTGCATATATAGAAAATGAGTTGTTAACCCATTTATTTGCCATTATTACAAGTTCCACATCAGTAGTGTAGCTTCAAACAGATGATTCCATCTAAGATTGATAACAGTTCTTTGAAATGAGACTAGACAGAAATAAATGATTTTTTTTTCTTTCTAGCTGATCTGAGGGCAGAGCCATAGTTTTAATTCAGAAATCTTAGTTACAGATTAATACTGCTGTAAAGACCAGTAAAGGTTTGGTTGGAAGACATGTTAAAGGCGAAAAAGTAGCCCGTAGCAATGTCTGTGATTAATAGCATTTCAAAACCTGGACAAACAAATCCAGCTTACAGAGGCTGGAAATTCAGTTGAATTTCAGAAGTGTTAATGCATCGAGAGTAAGTAGTGGGTGATGGTACCTGCCTGCAATCTCAGTTCAAATCCCATCTGGAATAATTAACATCTCTAAAATATATAATGCCAAGTATCTATGTCAAATAACATGTACAGGAGATTTATTTTCACTTATGATTAAATCTGACCCTCATCCACTCACTTATAGAGTAAGTCTTCAGTGAGGCTGCAAGCAAACTGTCATTCTGGTCTTTTAAGCTAGCATTTCATACATCATGCATATTTAGTTGCTGAAGGTATATCACACAGAATATAGAAATGTAAGTATTTTAAAAAATGAGGAGTCTTTGTATATTAAAACAGTAATGAGAGCTACACAATAATTCTAAAACATTATTCATGTAGCTGACAATGAATTATTGGAAGAAATGATTTTGTGCATGTGTATATGTGTATACATTATATGTAAACAATACTGACAAAATAGCAAAGAACATACCTACTCAGTTCACTGTAAAAATTAGTGTACTTGAAAAGGAAAAGAAAATATTTTAAATCTATTCTATTTTTTGACATTTTTAAATTTTTATTTTTATTAGATATTGTTTCTTTTAAATTTCAAATGTTATCCCCTTTCCTAATTCCCCCCCCCCAATGCCCTATTCTAAATCATTTCTCTTTTTAAACTGCTTGTGTTTCCAAATTCTTGTTTGATTTAAATTTTTCACTGTATTTCTTATTTTAAATTTTCTGTTATATAATCAAATTTTGCTTTAATGCTACAAATTTTGGTCAAGAAACATTAGAAATGTACCACATTTTCTGTATCGATTCCTCTATTGAGGGACATCTGGGTTCTTTCCAGCTTCTGCCTATTATAGATAAGGCTGCTATGAACATAGTGGAGCATGTGTCCTTATTACAAGTATATGCCCAGGAGAAGTATTGCTGTATCTTCAAGTAGTACTATGTCCATTTTTCTGAGGAACTGCCAGACTGATTTCCAGAGTGGTTGTACAAGCTTGCAATCCCACCAGCAATGGAGGAGTGTTCCTCTTTCTCCACATTCTCGCCAGCACCTGCTGTCACCTGAATTTTTTGATCTTAGCCATTCTGACTGGTGTGAGATGGAATCTCAAGGATGTTTTGATTTGCATGTCCCTCAGTAGAGGAATGGATACAGAAAATGTGGTACATTTACACAATGGAGCACTACTCAGCTATTAAAAACAATGAATTTATGAAATTCTTGGGCAAATGGATATATCTGGAAGATATCATCCTTAGCGAGGTAATCCAATCACAAAAGAAGTCACTAGATATGCCCTCACTGATAAGTGGAGATTAGCCCAGAAACTCAGAATACCCAAGATACAATTTGCAAAACACAAGAAAACCAAGAAGAAGGAAGACCAACATGTGGATACTTCATTCCTCCTTAGAATAGGGAACAAAATATCCATGAAAGGAGTTACAGAGAACCCGTAGAGAGCATATACATCCAGAGGTTAGGCATGGCCCTGGTTGAGGGATGAGGCCACCCACCCATCTCAAAACTATTAACACAGAAATTTTCCTCTCTAAAGGAAATGCAGGAACAAAGAGTGGAGCAGAGACTGAAGAAAAGGCCATCCAGAGACTGTCAGATCTAGGGATCAATCCCATATACAGACAAAACCTAGACACTATTGCTGATGCCAAGAAGCATTTGCTGATAGGAGCCTGGTATACCTGTCTCCTGAGATGCTCTTCTAGAACCTGACGTGGATGCTAACAATCAGCTATTAGACTGAGCAAGGGGACCCCAATGGAAAAGGTAGGGGGAGGATTGAAGGAGTTGAAGGGGTTTGCAGTCCCAGAGGAAGAACAGTTATTAATCAAAGATACAGCAATACTTCTCCTGGGCATATAGACTTACTTGTTCAATATGTTACTTTAGTGTGACTAGTGAAATTCATGCTTAAAACAGTTTTAACAGCAATCAGCATCATTACTAAGATTTACTTTCTGTTGTTTTAAAAAATTATCCTTAGATTTAGAAAGCTACTCTACATTCGATGATGACAGATTTATCATTTAGGGTCAACAAGTAAGAACCTGGAGGCAAGTGCTAAAATAACATCTCTTCTTGATTTATTAACAAAAGTTAAGTGAAATATTTAGAATGTACAGTGAAAATAAATTCTCTGGATAGTGTTGAAGGTTGACTTAAGTACTATTTATTGAATATAGCATTGCTTTTTTGTATATATATGACACAAATAATTTAGTACAGAGTCAAAGGAAAGACCCTAGCTTATAACCTGCTTTCTTCACAAGCATTAGGACATGGGCTTGACCTCCCAACTCCATAGAGAGTTAGATGTGGTGGCATGCACCTTTATTCTCAATCCTGGGTAAGTGTAATAGATTTCCTATTGTTCCTTAGCCAGCCTTTGTAGCCAAATAGGCAAAACTTAGGTCCCGGTGAGAAATCCCATCTCTGCACACATCACAGATGATTCCTGAAGAATAACGCACTGTATAATCTCGGCCCTTTTCTCAATATGCACACACAGAATATCCCCGGCATCAAAAATGGTAAACAAAACTTGTACTTCTTTTATGATGTATGTAAAGAATATTAATATGATTTTTGGAATACTATAGGGTTATAGTTTTATAACCTGAATATAAAAAAATATTCAAGATCCTTAGGAACATACAGGCACCATAGCGTAGAGAGCTAATGTTATAGTTATATATTCATGCATATAAAGGTATATGTCAGAGACACATAAGATAACTTGGAAGAAAAATGCTAGTTATAATGCTTCAGAGACTTACTGGAGAGCTGCTGTATTCTAAGATTCAAGTTAAAATGATCAAAAGAAATCACCCAGACAACTTGTTCCTGTAGGGCACTGTTCTTGAGAAAATAAAATCTCACTTATTTTTTAGCTCTCTGGTAAGGAATAATCTATATGCAAGGTGAACTGGGTCTAGTAGTTTGAGTTCCTGTTTCTCATTTTAGTTGGCAGTGGTGGTAAAACTGATTTCTATTTGGCTGCTAGAAAGAACATATCCCCTACAGTGTATAAGTTTACATCCAACATGAATTTTAGTTTAGTCGTGTTCATTCTTTTTCTTATAATGATCCTGTGGTCTACCATAGACTCTTGTCCACTTCACTTTAATTTATATAACTGCAGATAATTTCTCATTTCTTCACTTAATAATCATAACTATAACTTATTCTTCGCATATCTCCAATAAAACTCACTTGGCATTTTGTGTCTACACTTGATCTGATGAATTCTATTCTATTAGGTTCTCCGTCTTCACTTCTACTTAAATTTTTAAAAATAGATACGTTTTATTTTCATTTTAAAAAATTTGAACTTGAATTCATAGAACATTTATGGCAAATATTATATGCTCAGTAAATAATTCTTTAATTTTGTTGTTTTTGATAAAAAGGTATACACACACAGTTACACACACACACACACACACACACACACACACACACGTATATCATCAAATTTAGCATCCTCAAACCTAAAAGTAGAGAGCTGATAAACAATGCTGTTACTCAAAGAAGAGCACAATTCTCAGCAGCCACAAACTTTTTAAAGTAAAACAGAAAATAATCCAGTGAAATAAAGTGGATGCCTACTTCATACTTCAGACATTGGCAAGACTCTTTCCTTTCTCTGTCCGTATAGCTCTTGTCTGACCCAGAAAGTATGTCTTGACTAATTTTATATCAAATAAATAAGGAACAAAGTTACAATGTCTCTGTAAGTATGAAATTCAACATTTTTTCAGCCATTTCATGAGAGAATCATGTATCGGCTCTCACACGCAACTAGTGTCATGGCCATTATGAGTCAGCTATGGAAAATCAGAAAACACATTCAAACCACCATTTCTTTCTGTACTTCTTATAAGAAATTCTAATTGAGAAAGTTAGCTTGTCAACACTTGCTGGAGCCTACACTGTCTTCTGAGGGAAAAGTGAACAAAGGGTTCATGCGCTGGTTTCACATGTATTAAACTTTTTCTCACTTCTTTCATTTTTATTTTTATTATTACATGCTAATATAATTTAAGGTTAAATTATGCCCTATTCATTCAAATATCTATCTGTCTATCTATCTATCTATCTATCTGTCTGTCTGTCTGTCTGTCTGTCTGTCTGTGTGTCTATCTGTGTGTGTGTGTGTGTGTGTGTGTGTGTGTGTGTGTGTGTGTGTGTGTATTTGGAAGAGAGATCATATAACAGGTTTACAAAATACATTACATGTGTAAGAGAGAGATCATATAACAGATATTATATTATAAAATACATCATACATGTATGTGTATATGATATACATTAGCATATTTAATGCTTGTCCCCTGGAATTGGCATTTCAAACAAGTGTAAGCTACCTAGTAGGCACTGAGCCCTTGCTGTGAACAGGTTGAGAACCAGTGTTCTAAGTATTTAAAACTGTGTGCAGTACCTGGAGAATAAAAGCATGTCATTTGGAAAGTGAAGAAAAAGTCACACTGACTTTTTAAACTGTTTCACAATAACCAACTAACTAACCAACTAACTAACTAACTAGCTAACTAACTAACTAACTAACTAAATATTATTTATAAATGTGAGACATTGGAACACTTAACACTAAAAGGGACGCCTCCATCAAATCCCTCTTTTTAGGGCACAGGACACATTGAAGAAGAATCCTCACAGCTGGTGCAAGACCCAAGGGAGAAGTACATCAAGGAGTCAGGTCCTTCTAGGCACAGCAGGGCTGGCATTCATGTGAACTGACAGAGACTGAGGCAGCCAGCACAGGGCCTGCAAAATCCAAAGCCAGATGAGGTCATACAGCTAAAAGAACTGGATGCATGGCCCTATTACTAACACAGAAGGAATCTCCATTGATAGCCACTTGAAAAGGAGAAATTAATTTTCTCCGAAGAACTCTCACTGAGGAAACAAACCACTCGTACTGGTAGGCTGAGCGCCCAGTCACAGATGCTCAACAGAAAATGAACTCAAACATCATCATTGGAAGTTCTTTGTTTCACAGGGTTAAGTCAGGGCTTTTTTGTTGTTTGTTCTTGAGTTTTCCAAGTCGTTCATGTCTATTTTATGACCTCTGGTTTCAGGTTTGAAAGGAATTCCTGTGTGTGCAAATGCGAATGTTTCCACATCTGTAGTGTTTTTGGTGCTTTTTCTTTGAATCCTTTTACCTTTTGTTTTGTCATATTCTGATTTGTTTGGTTTTACTTCATGTATTTTATTATTATGTCTTTGGAGATTGTTTTCTCACCAGACAGAGATAGTTCTTGGATCTGCATGGGAGAAGTTGGGAGGAAATGAGAGGAATATAGGGAGAAAGAAATGTAATCTGAATATATCATAAAAACATCTATTATTAATAATAAATAAACAAAGAAATAAAATTGGTAAATCAGCATAGTTTAATCTCTTCTATAAAAAGCCTCCCAGGATACTGTTGTTGGCATTTGCAACTTTTTTTATTTGTAATTAAATATACAATGTATTTATTAAACGAAACATACACAAATATTTACAGTTTTATTTTATTGCAATCATTCAGCTTTTAGCAATTGCACTTCATAATATTAAATCATATAACAATTTTTTTTGTTTCTTCTGTAGTGCACGTATCTGCCCTAAAATCTATTCTTTAGATTACGGTGTAGTCTATGAATATAATTAGATTAAAAACAGAGTTTCTAACCAGCATGTAAACAAATAACTGGTCATCAGCAAGGCAAGCA
Source organism: Mus pahari (assembly GCF_900095145.1). Lineage (NCBI taxonomy): Eukaryota > Metazoa > Chordata > Mammalia > Rodentia > Muridae > Mus > Mus pahari. The sequence continues at coordinate 47,960,523 of NC_034602.1, forward strand.
ACGTAATTTCTCAGTGAAACTTCACCCAATTAGGAGAGACGCTAGGGCGAAAGCTCTTATTAGACAGTTTTGAAAGTTTCATTGATTGCATTTTTTTTTTTTGTTTATAAGTGAAACCCAAAGTGTTTTAACCATATAAAATGTGTAACCTAGTGGCCACGTTTTCTGGTGGCCATCTAGCTTGAACTGCATCATAAAAGCCAGACTTTTTTTTTTTTTTTGTCTTTGGTTTTGCGGTGATTTTTCTTGTCCTTTTAAAGGCCAGTACAAACCGGACATGGTGGCGCATACCTTTAATCCCCGTACTCGGGAGGCAGAGGCAGGCGGATTTCTGAGTTCGAGGTCAGCCTGGTCTACAAAGTGAGTTCCAGGACAGTCAGGGCTACACAGAGAAACCCTGTCAAAAAAAAAAAAAAAAAAAAAAAAAAAAAAAAAAAAAAAGGCCAGTACATTTAAATACATATGCCGGCAGTCTGAAACAGTTATAACTACTTCCAAAAAGAAAGCTTAAAGAAAAATCATCATGTTACATACTTTTCCTGAGCTCTTGGTACAGAAGAAATAATCTAATCACTGTAAAATGGAAAAAGAAAATTGTGGAGTCTTTAAAAATAAATAAAAACTAAAAAGGCTAGACCATATGCCCTTTGGCAAGAGGCGACTACACCTGGGACAATTTTCTAAATACAATTGCTACAAGGCCTTGGGTCTTGGATGATAGTGATGCTTAAAAGAAAATGAATACATTTCCTTCTATTTTTTTCTTTATAAATCTAACTCGAAGAGAGTCCAGTAGAACTCGTAATGTTAGTTCTGAAAAGAGAAAGATTAAATGAGGTCACAGATGGCTAAATGTAATAAAGACCTTCATCATGTGGTTAAAATGACTTTGCATATTATGTTGTCAATTATCTGATGTAGTGATATTATATAAAATACTTGCTGCTTTATCTACAGAAAAAAAAACCTTAGTATATTTCTTTTGACATTGTTGGCTTTATTTATTTAATGAATTATTTTATTGTTACTCATGTTTGAGACAGGGTGTCACTTTTTAGAATGGGTCAGCCTAGACCCTATTACCTAGTATATGATGGGCTCAAACTCAGTGCAATCTCCTTGCCTCTGTCTCCCAATGTAATCCAGCCATTGGCTGCTCAGGCAAGGGAGTACATCCAAAGGTATGATTGGGCTAGAAAGCAGTGCCACACACCTTTGATCCCTCTGGCGGAAATACAGACATGCCTTTAGTACACACCTTTAATCACCCGCAACAAAGTCTAACTGAATGACAGAGTTACAAATCAGAGAAAGTTTTTACAGAATGAGTCAGAGTTAAGATAGCAAGCCATCAATGGGAGGAGAGACCCTTGGTCTTGCGAAGATCATATGCCCCAGTACAGGGGAATGCCCGGGCCAGGAAGCAGGAGTGGGTGGGTTGGGGAGCAGGGTGGGGGGGAGGGTATAGGGGACTTTCGGGATAGCATTTGAAGAGTTAATGAAGAGAATATCTAATTAAAAAAAAAGATATGCCAAGCTCTCAGAAAACAGAGAGAAAAAGGAGGCTACTTGAAGAGCAGGAGAGGAAGTGGAGTCAGTTCGGAAGAGTTGAGTTCAGAGTTCAGTTTCTAAAGTTCAGAGGCAGTCTTTCTCAGCACAGCAATCCAGTCAGAAGCTGTCAAAAGTCCATTTGAATCAGTCATCTTGGAGAGACATTTTGACCAGAACACACGACTTTAATCAGCCAACCAGAGTCAAAAAGAGCTAAAAAGAGTGAGTTTATTCAGCTGTACATCTCAGAGACTGATGTGTTCTAGGCATAGGTGAGCTGATGGTGGCTGGAAGCTGAAGCCTTCAAGGTCTGGGGCTGCAGATTAGATTGTACAGAGGCTAGAAGTTTCTAGGTGTAGGCTTGGAGATAACTACATAGAAATTCTGTGCCCAGCCCAAGCTTCATGTTTGCAAAGCTTGAGTATGGCTCTCATCTCATCACTTCATTGGAGGAAATAAAAGCAACACTCACATTTACATCCAAAATTCTGGAGTTTGATATAGTTTCTACCGTTCAAAACGTTTGTTCATAAAGTAAAAAAAAAAGTAAAATAAGGGGCTGGAGAGATGGCTTGGCAGCTAAAAGCACTGACTGCTCTTTGAGAGGTCCTGAGTTCCATTCCCAGCAACCACATGGTGGCTCACAACCACCTGTAATGGGACCTGACTCCCTCTTCTGCTGTGTCTGAAGACAGCTACAGTGTACTCATATACATAAAATAAATAAATAAATCTTTTTTTAAAAAAGGAAAATAATATTTTTAGACTACTTGGCAAATTATTTCAGCTTGTATCCTTAATTTTATTAAATAATAGCCCTCAGTCAGCTATGTTACATTATTTTGCAAACTTCACTGAGAAATAGTTTGTAAAACATACCATTAATGGAGCTATACAATAAATGAAATCCACATACTTTACAAGGTCAGTTTTATTTTCTCTCTTCTTTCATCTGAAAGTACTTCAGGCTAGACAATACATTTTTAAAACTAATTTTTCATTAGCAAAATCACTTGTAATAAAAATTTTGTACTAGTTTTCTATGTTGCATGGTCTTAAAATGTATGTTTTGGTTTAAAAATGAACATTACAGAATACTTGATTGAGTCTGATGTTTGTTTTCAATATAATAGGGAGGGGATACAATTTCATGAACTGATCTGAACAGATACCAAGAGGAATGAAAAATTTCCTTTGTCCTTGAATCCCCTTCAGATGCTCTTATTACCTATAATTAATATGCACTAGCTATTTGTTCTAGTAAAGCTATCCAGGTAGCAAAAGCAGTATTTCATTACTTGTGTCTTCCTTCCGATCTGATGATGCTAAAAAAAAAAAAAAAAAAAAAAAAAAAGGCATTTTGGAGTTTATATTTAAATAGTTAAGACATTTTTGACAATATGTTGGTGTGCTATGCTATAATTTTAAAGTTAAGAAAGAGGACAAAAATTAATATTCTCTAGGTGCATTCAATGTTATACTGGCTGTACTTCAATCACAGAGCAGAGTGAATGTTCTGTGCTACAATTTTTCTTATTCTTGGAAAGATTCCTGTTCCTTTCTGGAGGCAAATCTGCTGAATACTTTAATTGCCACACATTCCACTGAATGTTTGAATCAAAACAGTGTCAAAATCTTGAGTGCTTTGATAACAGTTAAAATAGTAAATGTATTAAAATCTGCAACATTGTGTCAAATGAAGGATTCATTTTCTATGGTTCCCTGTTTCTTTGTTTCTCCCACAGAGCACACACTTCAACAAGCTTTCAGTTTCCCTAATTGGCCAGAGATCTTCAGAGTCCTCTACCATCCAGAAGAACAGTGTCTTTTGCTTCCACTGGACTTGTATAGACAACAGGTACACAAACCTTATTGCTATTTCAAAGTCACAGGTGGTTTGCTGGCAAAGACAGTGTCTATGGGCGAAATTGTGTTCCTGGAGAATTTGTAGGCTGACACCTTCAATCCTAAAGTTATGACTTTTAGTGACAGAAATTCTGAAAGATAATTGCACTGAGTAGAAAATTATGAGGTTGGAAGATGCAAAGTGGGATCATTATTTGATAGTTTTTAGGAGGACAAAGCAAGAAGCATGATGCCACTACTCTAGTTCACAGAAAGGCTTCACTGGAATCCTAACATACTGGTGCCTGCTCTCAGACATGGAAGAAACCAACCTGTGTTTTAGGCCACCCACCTCTTAGCATATTTTATGGTGGCTCAAGGTAAGTAATATGGTACATAACACAAAAAGAAAAATTGCTTGTCTAATGTCACAGAACAGAAAGTCATGTCACAGAAATGAAGTCGTTTGATTCCAGTGTGGTTGGGTTCAAAGCTTTCACAATTAATCATATTTGATGTCAAGATTTTATTTATACCAGAAAACAAATGGGTGTTTTTTTTCTCCAGAAATTGTATAATACCCATAAATATGCATATTTCATGGAAATTAAGTTGATCCTATGAAAATTAAACAGTGTTCCTTAGTTCTTGTTTTACATTATTTTTAATGAACTATTTTTTATTCATTTGTGAATTGATTGAATTTATTTCCTTTCTTTTTTTCCCTAAAAGTCAAGCATTTTACTAAGAATATAACAGTGTGACTTTGATCCCCTTATTTAGTTATCATGTAAAACAAAAGGACATGTTTACTTACAAAGATGGTAACTACTTTATTTCAGAAATATTTCTGTATAATTATTTGAATGTTATATTTTCTTATATTCTTGTTACTTTGTCATTTCTATTATATTGTTAGATAATGAACTAATCAATCTCAACATTATATGAATTTCAAATCAAGTTTTAATTCTGATAGTGATATTAATTCATCAAATTGAAATATTTCTTTCTATTTAGCTTTTGGATTTCCCTCTTCAGTTGTCAGTGGAGATCTTGTGATAGCTCACTTATATTTTGCATATTTTATCTGTCCCATATAACTTTTGAAATTAGTGTTCATATTTTATTTTCTTAAAATACTTTATTTTAGATATTTTAATATTATACCAAATTATATTATTTTAGTTGTTTACTATAATAGTATGTATCATAGCTTTATGATTTTCTTTTATTCGTTTACTCTGTGTTTGCCTGCCTGTAAGTTTATTCACCACATGGAGTGCATTTGGATTCTAGAAGATATAGGCTTCCCTTGGATTTGACCATTCCAGTTCTAGGATTCAAACCTGAGTCCTCTAGAAGAGATACCAGTGTTCTTACCTCTTCAGGACCAGGATTTCTTTTATTTTCTTAGGAACACAATGAAAAATATTATTTTTTTCCCTACTACCATTGTTTTTTTCTCAGCATTATTTTGAAGGACTTTTCTAATATAAGTAAATGATCCTTTTTGTTTATTTGTTTGTTTGTTTTCTTTTCTTTTCTTTTCTTTTGTTTTTCGAGACAGGGTTTCTCTGTGTAGCCCAGCATAAGTGAATGATCTTAAAACTCTCATTATTATTTGTGTTTTACTTTTTGTATAATAATATTCTAACTGAAGCACTATGTTTTCTAAGGACAAAGAAATGTTACTTTGATTTAGATTCTTTCCATTTCACTTTCTCTTACAGTTCCGCATGATCATAAGTCATAGGCTGATTTTCAGGTTAAAAAGAAATAATTTGCTTCAATTTTGTGGTTATGAAGAAATTAGACTAAGATCATGCAAGAATAAACTAAGAGATAGGTTTTTATTTGTACAGTGGTTGCCTTCCCATCCTCAGTTTGAACCATATTGAACAACTCACCATTCTCAAGAAGCATTAGGGCTCTTTAGCAATGCAATCTCTGTGTACTTAACTTTCTGAGCAAAAGTGATCTTGGCATCTTTCAGCAGGCACTTAACTCCCACTCATCATTTAAAGGTAATTTTAAGCACTATCTTTTGCTACAATTGTTCTGTAATGTCTCTGTTTCTGGCAGAAGATTCTAATCTCAAGGTCCATGACAACCTGTATGTGCTGTCATACACTGTACTTTGGCATTTATATCTTTCAAAATACCATATATACTATGCTTAAATCCTTCAAAATTCTCATTAGTAACATTAAACTAACGTGTAAAATATTCTGCTATTTCAGAAATTACCTTGCATTTATCCAGTTTATACATGCTCAAAAACTTATGCTGGCATCCCATGTCCTTGATAAACATTCTAGTGTCCCTCTTGTTGTTTCAGGGGACCACACAGAGGGGTCTTGTAGCCTGTGCTATAAGTAGCTACAAAAGCACTTAAACAAGTTTTCTTTGGAGTTGGGATAGTTGCTAAGGAAACACTCTCACAAAGACATGTCTTGCTAGATATAAGAAACCTATAGTTTTCTGTGCTTTTTCTTTTACTTTTGTAGAAATACAGTTATATCAATACTTAAAGATAAATGGGCCCAATGAAGCTATATCCTATAGAAGAGATATATGGCATCTATCAGTAGGCAAAACAACATTGACAGCTTTCTAAATACTCTGTTGTACTATAAATAAGGACTATTCATGATGGTATAAAGTTACATTTAAGTCTATCAAAGTGTCACTTTTAATCTTCTTGGTACTATTTAAAGTGCATTTTAAAGAGTCTATAATCTATCACCTACCTATCTATCTATGTATCTGTCATTGATCTATGTATCTATCATTTATAGATCATCTACCTATCAATTCTTCTGTATACTGTCATTTACTTCACTCAATTTTATGATAAAATGTGATTTTCTAGGTACTATATATTATTTTTCATGCCCTTAAATAAAATGGACTTTGCTCTTATGTAAAAGTGAGAACATATTACCATGGTAAAGAAAATGCAAAATGTAGAAAAATGTATGGGTAGTAATCACTGAATACAAAAACATTGTTATTCTTACTAAGAACATTCACCTATCCCTACTGCACTTAAGTTATTTTGCTCTTACCATCCACTGGACTCTAGGGAGGAGTGGAAAATTCTTGATTAATAATGGAGACACATAAAAGGTAAACTAATGATGACTTGATGATTCATATTATGATCTTTTTCTGCAAACATCTGTTAAGTAACTTAATTAAGCTAAGAGACTGTATGGTTTCCCTTCCAGAACCTACTAGGAGAATGTCTTATATTTCAAGATTTCAAATAGGTAATATTGTGCCAACATGAGCCTTAGCAGTAGATAGGTAATCATCACTTGAGTGTATAGTTGTCATTAACAAATCAAATAACTACAATACTCATTTCTTCTTCATTTTAATACTTACACGTTCTCTTTTGTATAAATGGTGTGTATTAAATTCTTACATTTTAGATTTTAAAATAATATTTGTTTAGGAATATTTTGTCTATATATATTACATGCTTGTTTTGTCTTGTGCCCATGGAGGACAAAAAATATGATCAGACCTCTGGAACTGGAGTGATAGATACTGTGAGCTGTTTGTGTGTGTGCATGTATGTGTGTGTGTGTGTGTGTGTGTGTGTGTGTGCATGTGTGTGTGTTTTTTTAACCCAACCAATGATTTCTACTATAAAACAATGACTTGCAAAACAGCAAGTGCTCTTAACTGTAGAGGCATCTCTCTAGTCTCTAATTCATGTTATGAAATGACAGATAAAATGTTTGTTATCTAAAATAAAAACTATTGCATGGATGCTTTTATACATTTTATGCCTATACATACTCCGTCTTAGTCAGTGTTCAGTTACTGTAATGAAACATCATGACCATGGAAAAGCTTTATAAAAGGATTTCTTTTTCTTTTATTCTCTCTTTTCTTTTCTTTTCTTTTCTTTTCTTTTCTTTTCTTTTCTTTTCTCTTTTCTTTTCTTTTCTTTCTTTTCTTTTTCAGAGTTGAAGACCGAAGTCAAGGCCTTGCTCTTACTAGGCAAGAACTCTACCACTGAGTGAAATACCCAACCCCAAGGATTTTAATTCATATTTTATCTTTCCGCCCCCGAACCATATTCCGATGGTTCCACATCCCATACTTCCTCCCCATCCCCCTGTCTCCATGTGGATGTCCCCACCCACCACCCCACAGGACCTCTAAATTCTCTGGGGCCTCCAGTCTCTCGAGGGTTAGGTGTACCATCTCTGAATAAATATAGATCCAGAAGTCCTCTACTGTATATATGTTGGGGGCCTCATACCAGCTGGTGTATGTTGTCTGTTTGGTGGTCCAGTGTCTGAGAGATCTTGGGGGTCCAGATTGAGACCTCTAGTCCTACTACAGGATTGCCCTTTTCCCCAGCTTCTTTCAGCCTTCTCTAATTCAAAAGCAGTGGTCAGCTGCTTCTGTCCATTGGTTGGGTGTAATCAGAGGGCAGTCATGATAGGTCCTTTTTTGTGAGCCCTCCTTCTGCTCAGTAATAGTGTCAGGCCCTGGGACCTTCCCTTGAGCTGGATCCCACTTTGGCCTGTCTCTGTACTTTCTTTTCCTCGGGCTTTTCTCCATTTCCATCCCTGTAATTCTTTCAGTCAGGAACAACTATGGGTCAGAATTGTGACTGTAGGATGGCAACCCCATCTGTCACTTGATGTCTTGTCTTCCTGCTGGAGTTGGGCTCTCTAAGTTCCCTTTACCTACTGTCTGGCATTCCATCTAAGGTCCCTCTCTTTGAGTCCTGGGAGTCTCTTACCTCCCAGGTCTCTGGTGCATTCTGGAAGGTTCCCCCAACCTCCTTTTTCCTGAGGTTGCCTGTTTCCATTCTTTCTGCTGGCCTTCAGGGCTTCAGTCCTTTTCCCTCACCCAGTACCAGACCAGGGTCCCCTCTCACATCCACTACCCTGACCCATCCACTTTCCCTCCTAGGTCCCTCCCTCCCTCCACACTTGTGATTGCTTTCTTTTCTCTTCCAAGTGTTACTAAGGCTTCTTAACTTGGTCACTTCAGCTTTTTGACTGTTTTGAGTTCTGTGGATTATATCTTGGGCATTCTGTACTTATTATTATTATTATTATTATTATTATTATTATTATTATTATATATTTTCTTTTTTATATTTCAAATTTTATCCCCTTTCCTCACTTCCTCTCTGACCCCCCCCCATTCTATCCCCTCTACCCCTGCTTACCAACCCACCCACTCCTGCTTCCCTGTCCTGGCATTCCCCTACACTGGGGCATTGGGCCTTTATAAGACCAAGGGCCTCTCCTTTCATTGATGTCCCACAAAGTAATCTTCTGTTATATATGAGGCTGGAGCCTTATTATCCATATTAGTGAGTATGTACCCTGCACATCCTTTTGGGTCTGAGTTACCATCAGGGCCACACCTCCTGATCTCACCATTCTTTGTTCACGAAGCATTAACTTTTTATACCAAATGGGAGCTTTTCTTATTCAAAGCACCATATACTCCAAACATAAGGAAATTGGAACTAAATTATGAGAAGCTGGAGAAACAGTATAGGGAAGTCTTCATGAAAATTTAAATACTGCCACATAATTGGTACTCTTAAATTTACTAACGATGATTCATGACAGTGGAATATCTACTTAATGTATATTTTACTAGATATCTTCAATTCAAAAGGATCTTTATGCTACATGCATGTGTGTCAAAGAGCAAGATTTTTCTGAATTAATTTTTTGAAAAGAAAATTTGAAGCCAAACATAACTTATGATTTGATCATGAAACCTGTGGTTTATTTTAATAGCAGTAACCTATTTGTTCTTAAGTGGGAATTACCATGCTCTGGGAATTGTCAATCTCTGCCAGCCATCTCCGCATTTTCACAGGATATTATTCTTCAATCATATGTTGTAAAATAAGCCAATGATGGAAATAAAGAAAACAATGAATCTGCTTTGAATAATATATCTTAAGTCAGGGAGCTTATATTTTAATGAACACATTTAAAATTAATACTCTTTATAGCTCACAGTATAGAACTGTGCAGACTAAGTTACCTTGTGTTTAATGGTGTAATGAAGGTGTGTAAAAACATCTTATAATTCACTATTACTAATTGGTAACATACTACCATATCTTAGTTTCATTTCATCAGAAACAGAAAATATAATAAATTAGCTGTTTTATTGGACATTGGAACAGAGCAATGTCAGAGGAACAAAGAGTCTATATTCCATGTGATCACCACTTCTTGGCATGACCACATACAAGTATTGCAGACTTCCTAAATCATCCAAACATGACAGTTGTCTGATTGTAGAATTTTTAATATATATGAGTATGTACTCATGATTATGTATCACTTTTGCATCAAATTTAGACAAAAATCTTACATGTTAATATTAATGTGAATGTTAATGATACATTTTAAAGACAGATTTTTTTAAAGTATCATTTATATTTTCTGTATGATCATGTTAATGTGCAATCAAAGAGCAGATTAGAAAAAGTCATAAGGTCTATTATTTCAAAAATTTTAATGGGATTTTTTCAAATGATATAACCTGCTTAGACCATGAATAATGAGAATTACACTTCTACATTTAATATTCTTAGTTCCGACTACAGAACATTCTCATAATAAGTTGGATGTGATGCCTTAGCAAGGTCATGAATTATAGAGCTAGAATATTTTTAAATCCCTTAGAGGTTACCTGGAAAGCTTGCAAACAAAGCATTTAGTACTATTTTGCCTTAAGCATGACTTTTGTTTTTGTTTTTGTTTTTTAATTCTTGGAATAAAAATGTGTAGCAGATTTAGATAATGAATGCTAAGGGTCACCTAATTTGATCCTCAATATACAGATTTCTATGAAAATTTTAATTTTTAAATTAATGTATACAAATGTAATCTCTCTTAGATATAGATGAACAAATTGACCATGATTTTATTGATACTTTACATTAATGTATATCTCTTAAAAATAATAATGAATATAAAATTTATATAATATATTGCAGAATTACAGTACAATTTATTTAACTTAAATTCTTGTGTTGTACAAAGGCAAAACACTGCAAAATGGACAAAGAGATGTCTAACCTGGTTTCTATGTGAGCTCTCTGCATTTAGCATTGACCTTGACATATCCTGAACAGCTTGCATTTCATGGGTTTCATTGTCAGATCAGAATAAAATATCTGCATCATGTGCATCAGAAATGATATATTTGACTAGAAATCCTATGATATAAAAAGTACCTGTAAGATATGAGTTTCATAAGTGTATTATTTTTTATGCATTCAATTTCATGTATTCATTCAGAAAGGTAGCTAGTTGTGAGTCCACCATTCTGCCTAACATAGTTGAAAACAATGCTCTCTGACAACATAGGGAAAACCAATCTAATTTAGACAAACCATTGTATATCTTATCTTTCTTGTAGAGGAAAATTAAAATAAACATGCAGCCGGTGAGATTCGTTGGAGTAATTTTTCTACAGGAAAGGCAACTATGTAATAAGTCCACATTCAGTGACTTATCAATAAAAATGGTACAAAAATTATCTATTATCCTTTCTATGTGGTAGGCATTATGTTGATCCAAATCCATACATGTCAATCTTAGTTCATCTTTTCACAGCCGAATTTGTTGTTATGGTAACTCTTCCAGGTATTTGGGTCTATTTTATTCCTGAAAATAGTGAGGAAAAGAGATGGCATACATATTGAATATAAGCACTTCAAAGCCCTATTACATAAAAGAAATCACATTTTATATCACAATTCTATAGGCATACATATCACCAGAATCATTTGTTCTTTTATACATAACATGTAGTACCAATTATGGTTACTTGGGTATCTATCAGGTACTCGATTTGTCTTGATGAGTTCAAATTGGCTTTTATTCATAGCTGTGGGACATGATAGGAACAAGTGTGAGACAAGATTCAAATGGGCCATTCTTCTTTGCATATAGGTTCATGTAAGAGAGAAATTTCTACTGGGTCCAATGTAAGCATAATTACAGCTAAGAGGCATTTTATCTTCAATTTTGCAACAGATAGAAAATGGTATCAACACATCCCCAGGCTAATGTTCTGTATTAATTCTGCGGTGTTTTTCTTAAGAGAAAGAGAACAGTGTGTTTGTGTGTGTGTGTGTGTGTGTGTGTGTGTACGTACATGTGTTAGATATCAATGATGATAGATAGGTAGATAGATACATAAATGAACTGTAACTTAATGAAATTTGTTTTTATAACTGACATGGCTCAGGAGAGCTGAAAGAATGAATCAGTTTAAGGTTGAATATTGGAGGGCCAGGGAATTTATTGGTATTATTCTGGTTTTAAAAATAAGCGCATGAGATCCAAGATGGAGGTTCCAAAATTATAAGACGCAGAAGTCCAAAAATCATCAGAACATTAATGTCCCAGTTAGTAAAGATTAATTATCTGGTTTGGTGCAAACAAACCATCCATTAAAGCATTAAGTGGTCGTTAGAGTTTTATTAACATAAATTGTTCTTGAAAATAATTAGTGAGTATTGGAGTGAGGCCCAGTGCCTAACCATGGGAAAGACAATGGTGGTGGGCAGAAAAATGATGCAACTACAGTTTAATTAAGAGTACAGAAATGTTAAGGTAAGTATCCCATACATTTTTTCATAAACATTGACCTGAATAATATGCATGTACATGATGTTTTTTCCATGATGTCTTCAATTAAAATAATCATTTTGTATTAAATATTTAACCACTCTCCAAGGTTTATAATGCTGAGCTGTAATCCAAGCAATCAAGAAGCAGAGACCGATTGATCACCACAAGACCAGGGCTAGCCTGGTCCACAACAGAATGTGTCTATCCAGGCAGATCTACAAGGTAAGCACTTGTCTCAAATAATTTGTCTCTTTAAAAAAGCAAACAGAAAATTAAGTCAATATTAAACTTTATCAAAATCCATAAACTTCTTATTATATTCTAAATATTTAAATCACCTTATAAAAACTTGGAGGGTAGGACTACATAAAATTTCCATCAAATAATGTTAAAATCTTGAATCAAAATTACGTTAAAAATTATATTTTAAGTCAGTATTTAGCACATAAATACCTTCATAAAAGAAAGCTGTAGTCATACTACCCATAGTTAGTTAAAGTCACTCCATAGACACTCACTCTCCATGCTTGCCCTGCAGGCATCAGCAATGAATACTGCCTTTACAATTGGTCAGCTCTCCACTGGGAATCTGTTTCTGTCTGATATTTTCCCCAAATTATATATTCTAAAGTTCATGCATTAGCAAGGGACACCTTATGCACATGCACATCCACAGAGCATTTGGTTATCTTGCACTTTTCCTGAGGTAAATAAGCCAGTGTTTGTATTCACAGGAGCTCTATTATTCTAGCCATGGTTTCTTTATACTTGTCCACAATCGTCTATTAGTATGACAATTCAATTGCTCTGTGACTTGTGCCAAATTGCTATGCCTTGCTTATGCACAATTTCCATTTTGTAAAATAGGATGATAATAATAATAGCCACCTCATAGTGATGGTGTGAGAGTTGAAGCAGGCAGTGCATATGAGGTTCTCAGTATAATACACAGTATATAAAATTATTTATTATAGCTTACAAACCTTGGATATGTGGCTGTTTTTCTTATATGTTAAACCTGTTACTGGAAGAAAAATCCCTCTCTAATGTCCTTGAGAAGTGCAATGATTTTTTTTCCCTTTTCATCGAAAGAAAAATTCAATAAATAATTATAGAAGTAGTCTATCTGTCCAGGATCCAAATTTCTTTCTAATTAGGTCATTGTCCATACCCACCTCCAGATTCTAAACTGTCTTTCTCCTTGTAAAGGACATTCAGGATCTTCTATTATATAGAGGCCTAACAGTGACTTACTATAGCACAATTTTTATTTTTTTCCCCTTGAAGTCAGAAATATAGAATCAAAGTGGTTACAGGATGATTACTTCAGTTAACATGAAGATTCTATTTGTTTTCTTGTGGTTTCTAGGACTATGCTATATCAATTTCCCCTTCCTAGAAACACACTAATATTTACTTTCATAGTCACATTTTCTACTACTGATAGGTATTTCTACTTCTCTCTTATTGGCAAACATTTAAAGTAGGCCCACCAGAATTAGCCCTGAATTCCTGGCTCATTAATCACATCTACTAATTGGTTTAAATTCATAAACCAGCATATTCATAGTCGTAAGTCAAGGAACAGCTTTGAGCATAATTGCAATTTCAAATTTTTTTATTACATATTTTCTTTATTTACATTTTAAATGCTATCTCATTTCCTGATTTCCTCTCTGAAAACCTCCTACCCCCTCCCTCTGCTCACCAACCCACAACTCCCACTTCCTGGCCCTGGCATTTCCCTAAACTCTGGCATAGAACCTCCACAGGGCCAAGGGCCTCTCCTCCCATTGATGACCGACTAGGCCATGCTCTGCTACATATGTAGCTGGAGCCACGGGTCCCTCCATGTGCATTCTTTGGTTGTTGGTTTAGTCTGTGAGAGCTCTCAGGGTACTAGTTAGTTCATATTGTTGTTCCTCCTATGGGAATGCAAATCCCTTCAGCTCCTTGGGTACTTTCTCTAGCTCCTTCATTGGTCATAGAGTCATAAGTCAAGGAACATCTATTAGCTTAGCACAGTACAATTTTAGTAGCCTTTCTAAGGTTCTTCATCATCTGGTGTCAAATCGCCTATTACTATTTTGTTCTCTCTCCACTGTTATCTAATATTATCCTTCAGAAACTTCAGTGTCTGACTATATTATTAACACATCATTCATTTTTTAGATGCATGTTACCTTATTATTATTTTTTGTATATGTTATGGTAATTCTTGATATTGAAATAATGCTACTCATTTGAGCTTTTATTTCCATATTCTGTTAGTAAATTAGAGGGAATAAAGTAGAATAAATAAATGCACAATTATATACTTTCTTAGATTGTTAAATAAAAGACTGAGGAATTTTAAATCTCATAGATGTTCTCAAATTGATGATAGTATCCAGAAAAAAAATATATATATATATTGCTTTTAAAGCGACTATGAATCTACTTGAAAACAGTTTGATTGAACATGGAGAAAGGCAATAGGAATTATGAGGACAACTACTTAAATGTGTGTGTGTGTGTGTGTGTGTGTGTGTGTGTGTGTGTGTGTGCATGTGTATGTGTGTGTGAATAGTACATGAATATACAGGCGTGTGTGTTTGCACACATGTATCATAACTTTTATCTGGAAGGCCCAAAAGCAGCTTGTGTGAGACTTTTGCCTTTCACTGCCATGTGTTGTCAAGGCATAGTACTAAGTTGTCAGGTCACCATACTTGGAAGAAATCTTATTTTATTGTTGTTGTTGTTGTTGTTGTTGTTGTTGTTGTTTTGGTTTTAACATACTGAGCCATTTTGTTCCCAGAGCTCATTGATGTGTTAGTCTTTATTTAAAATAGGAGTATTAGTTGGAAAATTAAGAATATCCTATAACTGGCTTGCAAAGAAAGAGAATGTAACAAAGAAAGTTAAAGAGCACCTTCTAGGAGACAGAGAGAGATTGGTTGCAATACTTATGGTAGAATCAAACAGTTCTGATAGTTCTATATGGCCAAGTGGCCATATGGAACTATTTCTACACTAAGACGTGAAAAATCACACAGTTAAAGGTTACTAACAACTTTTTTTTTTTTTTTTGTCACTGTAAAATAAACTCTTCTTGTTCTCTTTGCTAGAGAGTCTTCTATGTTTCTCAGTGTTCCAGTTTTTCCAGTGAGAATATCCCTAGAACTTGTGTTTGACCCTCAGCAGTATAGAAGGCTAACATTACTATTTTTCACCCCCAATTTTTGCATGAGCTCTTCAGCGAAGAAACAATCCTACTTGAAATAGTTTAAAAATGTTTTTAAATACCCTGATAATCTTGCAGGTTAAATTCTGCCTTTCACACATACAAACGCAAAACCAGTAGAATTAGAATATTTTCTTTATAAATCCGTCTTAAGGAAAGAAAATCAAAATCATAGTTTATGGAACAACAGCATTATTCATTTTGAGCAATAGAAACATCCAAAAATGTTTCTGGGTTTTGTATTGTCAAAATGAATTATTCATTTTTTTATGTAATGGTCCAGTCAATGGGTAATGCTGTGAGACATGCACCCAGCAGAAGCATTCAAGTGCCTTTTCTGCATTAAAAGATGATAAAAGTTGTTCAGTTTCAGTAATGTATAATTTATTATTTAGAAGTAGAATTTTTGCACTTACTTTTTTTATATTACCAATGTAAATCTTCATCCTTGTTTTCAAGAGAAAATCAACTTTTTCTTATGAGGTTAATAGACAAATCTTTCTAGAATTGAAAAGAAAGTCCTGTTTTAAGGAAAATAATGCACTAGACAGGTTAAATTAACCAGCAGTCTCAATTAACCTGGACCCCCGAGATCTCTCAAACACTGGGCCACCAACCAGGTAGCATACACCAGCTGATATGAGGCCCCTACATATGAGGCCTCTACATCTACAGCAGAGGACTTTCAGATCTGGGTTCATTCAGACAAGATGCACCTAAACCTCAAGAGACTGGAGGCCCCAGGGAGTTTAGAGGTCTGGTGTGTGTGTGTGGGGGGGGGGGGATATGGGCTAGGGGATAGGATGTGTGAATATTCTTGTGGAGACAGGGGGCAGTGAGGAGGTATGGAATGTGGAACAGTCTGAGGGTGGAGCTGGAGGGGAATAAAATCTAGAGTGTAAAAATAAATAAATAAATAAAAAAACCTAAAATCGGAGCAAAAATCTAGTATTTTTGTAGTAATGGAATGCAAAAGCAAATCCAGTATTTTAGTAGGTGTGGAAAAAATTATACAAAATTATACAAATTGCCCTTGTCTTCATATAATAGGTTGAATTTACAGGGTAAACTCTATTTCCCAGATATCTGTTTTATGTAGTAGGCTTTAAGTATTTGGAAAATTACACTTTTAAGCATATAATTTACAAACTGAAATTGAATTTCATAACAATTCCTTTTTTGGCTTTCATCTCTTGGAGACCTGCTCTCTTATGAAGAGGAAACATAAGTGGGGTGGATTTGGGATGTGGAGAGAAGATGATAAACTCCGAGGAGTGGAGGGAGCTGAAGCTGTGATTGTGATGTAGTGTATGGAAGAATTTCTAATTTTATAAAAATTTAAAAAGCAAAGTGTAAATTTTACATGAAATATGGTGTATTTTTTGTGCACTAAATAAAGCATTTTCTTTTGTTTCTAGAAAACATTTTCGTAAAGATTCAAGAAGATTGTGGCCAAATTCTTATACCTTTATTCAAGAAATCAATTCTACTCTTCTGACCATTTTAGAGAGAGGATGTTACTGTTTTTCTTGTCGCAAAATATTTTTGTGAATATCAGATGATATAAAAGGAAATTTGTCATTTACTGAAATACATTTTTACAAGAGTCCTTAAGATATGCTGCTTTAAACCTAATCTTGCACAAACCTTATCTACAGTCTAAATATTTGTCCTTGTACATACAGACAAATATAGTCTTCATTCTTCATCAAGGAAATTTTTATTGTATCAGAGAGAAACTATTTCAGAATATCATAAACAATCAAATTGCAGTCATAGAGCCTAGTCCAGTGGATATTCCTGAAAACAAATCCCAAATCTAAAGATGAGGGATTCATTCTGGAAAAGGGCAGAAAGAGTCAGAGGATTGGGCTGTTTGCTATGAGACTGGGACCCTTGTAGAGTAAGGCGCTATACCCAGAAAGTGACACCAGCATGGCTGCATAAGCAAGAGCTGAACAAAGACAGCAACAATACACATGCCAACGTGGTCTGGGAAAGAATGCTGACTTAAAGAAATAATCTTCTCCATGGAAATGTACAATGACTGGTCAGCTCTAAAAGCATACAAGTAACTTTATAAAGGATGAGAGGTTATACTTAAGGCTATACAATGATATACATATAGGCATGTAACAACACTCAGTGTAGAAAGGGCCAAAAATTTAAAAGAAAGGAAGGAAGTTTATAAAAGAGAATTTGGAGGAAAGAGAGAAGTGGGCGGATCATGTAACTATGTTATAATCTCAAAAATAAATAATTAAGAAATAAAAAAAAACAGACAATGAAATAATATTATTCCTTGAATTAAATCATTAGATATCTTTGTCATTGACATAAGCCATAAAAAAATTAGTAGTATGGTTGCTTATAACACCTTGAATACGAGGATATCCTTAAAACTACCCTGTGCTTACTGGGTTATTACATTTCCTGCATATATGTTTTAAGTATTTATTAAACTAAGTCATGTACTATGTCTATTTTAGTCCTTTGCTTAATCTCTCTTGAGTTTTTCCTCCAAGATCCATTATAGCATTGCCAAATCCTTTCCCTGTCTTATTGGGTACACTCATGGTATACAGCATGATTTTTTTTCCATTGAAAAGTCACATATTCCATTCAAACAATTCTATCATTTTTCTGTTTCCATTTTAAAAGGTCTTTTGAGTAAACATCTTTACACATAAAATAAATTCAAAGTTTTAAAATGACCCATAAAGTTCATCCTTCTTTTACAATGATATGATTATTCTTAGATTTATGTCACATATATTTCCTTAAATTTTTCAATAACAATGTACTTTTCTACAATATCTCTATCAGTTAAGGATTTTTTGATATATATTTCTAACTTCAAACTCCCACTTATTTTTAATATCTCATAGCAGTTACTTAAGCAAATTATCAAGCATTTATATGTCAATAATATTTTATACTAGGTGACCATAAACACTAACATAAATAGCAGTTTTTGGAATCATGAAAAATAGTCAGTGGAGAGTAAACTATCAGTTCAGAAGTAGCTTGTTATAACATATAGGAATAGGTAAAGGCTTTCTAAATAGGATTGTAGTTGCTTGGAAAATAAGGCCAACAACTAACAAACAAGACCTCAAGAAAACAAAAATATTCTGTATATTCTCAGCAATAAAAGAACCTCTGGTGGAATCACCATGCCTGACCTCAAGCTGTACTACAGAGCAATTGTGATTAAAAACTGCATGGTACTG
>NC_034602.1:47979871-47980694 GCF_900095145.1 Mus pahari
GTCTCTGGATAGTCCATCCTTTCATCTTAGCTCTAAATTTTGTCTCTGTACCTATATCCTTTCATGAGTATTTTGTTCCTTATTCTAAGGAGGAATGAGGGAGCTAAAACTTTCCAGTGAAAAAAAGACAGCATTTTCAACAGTGAAAAAAGACAATGGTGCTGGCACCACTGACAGTCATAATGTAGAAGAATGTGAATTGATCCATTCTTATCTCCTTGTACAAAGCTCAAGTCTAAGTGGATCAAAGACCTCCACATAAAACCAGAGACACTGAAATTAAAAGAGGAGAAAGTGGGGAAAAGCTTCAAAGATATGGGCAGAAGGGAAAAATTCCTAAACAGAGCAGCAATGGCTTGTGCTATAAGATCAAGAATCGACAAATNGAACCTCATAAAATTGCAAATCTTCTGTAAGGCAAAAGACACTCTCAATAAGACAAAAAGGCCATCAACAGATTGGGAAAGAATTTTTACCAATCCTAAATCTGATAGGGGACTAATATCTAATATATACAAAGATCTCAAGAAGCTGGACTCCAGAAATTCAAATAACCACATTAAAAATGGGGTACAGAGCTAAACAAAGAATTCTCAACTGAGGAATACCAAAGGGCTGAGAAGCACTTCAAAAAATGTTCAACATCCTTAATCATCAAGGAAAAGCAAATCAAAACAACCCTGAGATTCCATCTCACACCAGTCAGAATGGCTAAGATCAAAAATTCAAGTGACAGCAGATGCTGGTGAGGATGTGGAGAAAGAGGAACACTCCTCCATTGCTGGTGGGATTGCAAGCTTGTAGAACCACTCAGGAAATCAGT